>NW_010388059.1:611-949 GCF_000710305.1 Buceros rhinoceros silvestris | reverse complement strand
CTCTGTCCCAGCCAAGTGCCTCCCAAGAGGGCCCGTCCCCATTCCCCAGCTGACGGGTGCTGCCCCTTCCCAGAGCGCTCAGCCCACAGCGCGCAGATCCACAGAGCGCAGAGCCCCAGCTGCTGCCAGCACTCGAGCTGCCCTGCGTGGGGAGGCAGCGCCTGCAGAAGGCACCGATGCCTCTGGGCTTCAGCCAGCAGCCCTCAGTAACGAGAGAACCGACCCACCCCACGGCCATCCTCCACGCACGTTGCTTTGCCATTTACAAAGGTGTTGGGGAGCCGGGAGGCAAAGCTATTGCCCTTGGCATCCTTCCCGGCCGCCAAGGGGACTGATCC
>NW_010388059.1:0-228 GCF_000710305.1 Buceros rhinoceros silvestris | reverse complement strand
GTTGGCCTCGCACGCTCCACCTCCAGAGGAAAGGCGCTGAAGAAGAGCAGCCTGTGAGGGACCTCCCAGAGCCGGCTGGGGAGAGGGATGATCCCGCTTGGCCCACGGTCACTCCTGGGAGCTCCACGGGCCCCCAAACGCTGCAGGCACCACACCAGGCCTGTGCTGCCATCCTGTGCTGGGACCTGTCCCAGCGGTGCGGTGACCCGCACGAGGGACCTGCCAGCC
>NW_010388058.1:0-11833 GCF_000710305.1 Buceros rhinoceros silvestris | reverse complement strand
GTTCCTCCATGTTGAACCCAGGACACTAGGAGGTACTTAGTCACAGCTTAAACAGACCTCACTTTTTCAGTTGAGTTTGATGTCTCGCAGAAAGTTACTCCTCCCTTAATGAGTCCCTGGGGATCCAGCTGTGTATTTTTTCAAGTTCTGTGATGCGCGTAGGTATTTATCTGGCATCCTCCCGTACCTTCTCAAAGATAAAATGTGAGAGGAACATCTGGTTCACACTATTACAATCTTTATTAAACACTAATGTCTTCTCCAGAAAAGCACCATCTGCCACAGTTCCAGCCCTTGTTTTCTAACATGGGTGTATTCTTCAGAAGTACGCAGTGAAATAAATCTTCACCAGTCATAGTACCCAGAATTTCCTGAGATGAAAAGGCACAGTGACAGTAATAGGCTCCAAGAGTCTATTTGCTTCAAAAATCCCTCAAAAATCTGGATTTAACTTGGTGAGAAGCCATATTATCAAGGATACTAGCTCCACTTCACATTATGAAGCACTCACTTAAGCACTTTGATATATCCATTGCTGAAGGATTTGATTCTTTCTCAGCAATGTGTTTTCAAGCTTTGATAGTCAAGGTGTGGATTTTGCAAAATTTCCTCTGCTTCTCACAAAATTTTTGGAAAAGAAAGACAGCTTGTTATAGATATGTAGAAGGTTAGTTTTCATGCCAGTTCAGTCCCTGTCTTTATGACCCCTGTTCTTAAGCCCAGTGGTACTCAAAATCCAGGAGAGGAAACACCTCTGAGCCATCCTCTGCTCACCTCCTTCGTTGCCAACAGAATTCCCTGTGTTTCCAGTGGTCAGGGCACAGTCCTGAGTCATTCAAGTCTTTTACACGACATTTGGAGATTCACCTCCCTCTGCTCGGGAGCTTGAGTGTCTAAAAGGATTATAGTCTCCTGGGCTCTTAGGCCCTTATTCTTGCCCGTTACTAAAGCAAATCTAAATAAATGCTATTAAGAGGCTAAATTCAATTTACTGTCTCTTGGTGTTCCAGCATCACATCAGTAAGAAGCTGTGTGCACATCTCTCTGTACCTGAGGAGCACCATATAACCAATGCCTTCAAAGAGCTTCATCAGGTGCTGAGTCCCTAATGTCATGGCATTGAGCCTCGGCAGTGCATGACTCCAACCCCTTCAGTCAGTCCTGCCGGGAGAAGACAAGGCTGAATAAGCACATTTAGCCTGATTTCAACCCCTCTCAGGTACTGGCAGCTGAAGAACTTTGCACAAAGCTGCGTGAGCTGCTCCTGGGATCAGTGTTGGTATTAGGCTACAGGAAAGGAGGGAGACCAAGACGGACTTGGTCCCTCCACCTGTAGCTGGCTGAGGATCTGACTTGATGGGCATTGAAGGGCCATGCTCCTGCAGGGAGTCCTCCGTCACGGGCTACTATGGGTCCTTTCTGTCTAAAGACAATCCCAAACCCTGAATTTATACCTGCTGTATGGTTGGTGTCAATGGCAGGAGAGAGGATGGATAAACTCCACAAACGCCATACAGTGATGCTTTCTTCCACATCAACGTTTGGAAGCAGCTCCCCATATCCCAGCTCTCTGTGATGGCAACATGCCGCTACACTCACCTTCATAAATTCTTGCTGTTTTTTGCTGCCTGTGACTGTGCTTTTGATGCCCAGGCTTTGCATGGTCCATCGTGCAGCAAAGTATCAAAACAGACATGGAGACTGGTCCTCCTGCCCTCCTCTGCCAGCCTGCTCTTCTGATGTGCCTCCCTGACATCGTACTTCTCGTAAGAATTTGCTGGAGTTTATGGTCACAGCAGCAACAAAAATGAATAAGGAAAAGTAATCCCGCCATGATAGAGCTCCATGGCAAAACCGTTCCAGGGTATTCTACATGTTACAAAAATCAGGTATTTCGAGTCTAGATCTGCTCTTCGAAGAGTATTAGAAAGATGTGCTGAGTAGTGACAACATAACAGATAAAGAATATGCCTTTTTAATGAAAATCTGAAACTGATCCCAAATGTGCTGCTGGCAAGTGCTTAAAGAAAAGCTCTTGGGAGTTATAAAAGTTGCAGGTATTTTCATCCGAATTATGATCTAGTGGGTGGAGGTTCACATCTGTATCAACTTCACAATAAGTTTCCCGAAAGTGAGGGTTAAACAGCTAGAAACTGAGATTAGAGAGAGTGGACGAGC
The DNA here is from genome assembly GCF_000710305.1 of Buceros rhinoceros silvestris. NCBI lineage: Eukaryota > Metazoa > Chordata > Aves > Bucerotiformes > Bucerotidae > Buceros > Buceros rhinoceros. The sequence continues at coordinate 9,655 of NW_010388058.1, read as the reverse complement.
ATCATGTGGAGCCAGAAATGCCTACTCACATGGCAGACATGAGGAAGGTATGAGTGATGGCACACTGACTTAGGGGAAAGGAGGTTTTCCTGCAGAGGTTCCTGAAATCTCTACACCTGAGGGGAAGGAAAGGTTCGGTCTCCTGTGGAAATGGACAGTAGCAAGAAGGATTCAAAGGAAACCCAGGAAGCCCATGGCCACAGGGAAGAATGACTTTTTCCTAGTGATTTCTGGATTTCAGTTCAGATAGTCCTCACTTGCTGTCTGTTACCAAAACCAGACCTTGAATGTCTTCAAGAGAGCAGCTGAAACCACCACACCTGTCCTCTTGGGCACTCCCCTGCCCTTGGTGTTGCTGCACCAGATGCTGCACAGGTGCAGAGCAATCCCAGAAGCTCTGTTGATTATCCTGGCTGGAAATGGGGCCAAAACTACAGTGGGAACAGCACAGAGTTATCTTGTCCAGCTGTGCCTATTCTATAAAAATCCTCCTGTTGCTCCTCTGGTGATACATCCTTGCCAAACATCCGGGGAGCTCAGTACACCTGTTACTAAAACATGATCTAATACTAAAACATAGATACTAAAAACCATGGTCGAGTGGGAAAATTTGCTTCAAGATCACAGGACATCCTGTGCTTCAGGGTGGCACTTGCAGAGCTGCCCAGGGCTGGCAGGCTGCTGCTCTGACCATCACCCAGCTGGATTCTTTGGACAAAGGGAGGCCAGAGGTGGAGGTCACCTCTGTGTTGCCCTCCAGGTCAGAGATCAATCCCATGGCATTCCTTGAAAAAAGAAGAGTGAATGTGTAACCCCAGAGATGTCACCAAAACTCCTGAGCATTAAGCAAGCTGAAACGGGCATTCAGAGCCAGCAGAGCAGCTGTGCCCGAGGATTACCTACCTAAGGTGGTTGTATGGTTGCTATCAGCTGATGAACTTCCGCTGCAGTTTTACATACCCCAAGTCTGAAAAATGTGATACAAAGCTAAGTTCCTCAGGACATATTTCACAGCAATTTTAATTTTAAATGGCTCCTGCACACAGGCAGGACAGGTACAGAAGGTGAACTCAAGGCAGAGAGGGCATGCAGTCACAGAAACGAGACTTTGAATGAGAAGCATTTGTCCAGAACTGATACCTATTGCCAAGCACATACACAGGCTGATGAAACCCAAAGTGACAAACTCTAAATGTGTGCACTGAGTTGGCTGTGTGAGCAGCTTCCATGCACTGAAACGGGAGATTATGGGAACTTGCTGCACTGGATAATTCCAGCGGGGTATGAGGAGTTTCATCCCGTTGCCTGGGGGAAGTTTGATTATTCTGTACAGCGTGTTGCAATCTTCAATAGAAACGTTTCACTACATTCAGTACACTGCATGGGAACATCTGGCAATTTACAGAACGTCTTGTAGCATTTAATGCCCGAGTATCCCTTTCCTACAACTGATTTTCATCTTACTGAATAGAGGCCCGATTTCCTGAATTTTTAAATAGTCTTGCTAACATAATCAAATTACCATGATTACTGGGCAACGATTTCAAAAAGTCCTAAAAGCGCTGTTCCAACTTCGCAGTGAATTCCTATTACACGTAGAAGATTTTGTAAACACTTTAAATAAAATGCTTTTAATTCAGTCAGAAGAGTAAACAGTGTTTGTTTTTAGCTATTCAATGTATTTGAGCCACAAGCATTTTCCAAGTGAGTGACTATGGGGGTTTGTAATGTAACGCAAAGCAAACACTGAGAATATAAAATCACACTTGTTCAAACAGGATTAGAGAGTTTATTCTAGCAGAGTTTCCAAGGATTTCAAAGAGAAAATAGCAAATTTTTGTTGCTGTAGGGAGGTGGAAAATGTGTGATTCGTGGTCAGTGATTGATTTGGTAGGATCCCAGCAGTACCGTGCAGCCCACACTGCGCTGGGCAGCAGGGCAGGGGTGCCATTCGTTTTTCACAGTCTCTCAGCCCTCTGCGGCTCACTCCAGTTCTGCCTTTGCTCAGCAATCGCTTTCACTGTATATTGTTAACACAAACTGGAAGCCAGCAAAGAACTAAAGCCTGTTTCTGGCATGCATACAGAAGCTGGTGAAAAATGTAACTACTCCCTGCTTCTTCATGTATGCTTTTAGCAGGCCACGTATAAGAGGTGATAATAAGAAAAGGGAGCAGTTTCCTTGCCCTGGGGTGTGAGATAGAGCTCCATGGAAGGCACAGTGCCTCAGCCCTTGCTTGGGCAATAGCTCTCACTCACATGCCTGCACCGCCGAACCTCTCCCTGCATTCCTCCTCCCCTGCCTGCCATCCCTCCGTGTGCCTCCTGCAAAGGTCTCTGGTACCTTTCATCAGGATTTCCCAGAAAAACTTCCTGCCCAGTGCTGGAAACATCCAAAAGCACAGGGCGAGCATCATCTCTCCTCTGCTTTCAGCCGTGTTGAAGCTCATGGTGAATGGCCATCCCCTTTCCCACGGCCCTGCTCCCCAAGGCAGGGGTACCTCAGGGAGGTATCAGAGCTTCGTAGGAGATCACCGCAAAAACCTTGCCCAATTCAAAATGCTACACATCCCAAAGAGCAGAGCACTCTGCAGACTCCCCTGGAAGTATTTCCTAGGTAGTAGACTCTGTTTTTTCCGTGATAATAAAGTACTTGTTGCCAGGGATTGTGAATACTTTGTCCTGGATGGTCTTTGGTAAGTTGGTTTGCGATCCCTCACCCATTTCTTCAAAAGTATTTGTTATTTGTAAGCTGTTATTTGTCACTCAGTTGCTTGGACAGATGATTTGTAGATTAAAGGTTTTGCAGAAACTTTTTTTTTTTCCCAGCCACTCACTATTTAGGACTTGTTTTGTGTGATTGACAATTTAAGTGACACAGTGTCATTTCTGATCCCGGATTAAATGGCTGAAGTATTTTAAAGAGAAGAGGCAAGAATGGCAGACAGAAAACAATGCCATTCTGCTGCGAAGACACATTTCTTCTACAGTTCATCATCAACTTCCATGGCATTTTCATAGGCATCGACAGTGATTTAAACAGTGTCAAAATGTCAGTGAGACAATTCTGCCATTTGTAGCAAAATGAACCCAGGGTATTAAAAACATACAAAAAATATATACTTCTTTTACCAGCTAGCCTGGCGCGTGTGCAGACCTGTGTGTGCACAGTTACGCAGGGGTGGGGTACGTGTGGACACACACACACAAAAAAAAAGTTACCCTTGTGCAATTACTGTATGCACAAATTGTTTCTAGGCTTTTACTGTGAAAATATATCATTTTGCAACCTCTCCACAAAGTTTGAAGAAATGTTTAGTGTCACCCATTACAGTACCAAATCTCTCATCTCATTCAGAGATTATTTGGTGCTCAGTTAGCAGCCCAAAATCCCCAGCAGAAAAAATCAGAGAGCTGGATTTTTATTTGTCATTGATTTCCTTAAAGTCAGTATTCGAAATCAAAAACATTTAGACACTGCAATGGGACCTAGTTTCTTCTGCTTTAATTCAGGATGGTGGGGTGTCCTAGAGAGCCTGGATAATAAAAGTGAAAATTTAATACTGTCATTTAAAGTTATTACAATGCACAGAAGCCCTGGTACATAAACCAGCTATCCACATGGACATTTCAGAAAAAAAAAAAGGGGTGATGATCTGGGGGAGGGCAGCAATGCTCCATGCCCCCTCGCTGCTGCACAACTCTTCCCACCAAGGGCTGGGCAGCATCGGCTCCCAGCAGGATTTCAAAGCTGTGGAAAAGCAAAGCTTGGCAGCAATTCCTCCCTGCAAGTCCTCCCCACACCAGCGCGTTTCAGGGCTAACAAAAAGTGGAGGTTTGGGCATGTTTTCTTTTGAGGGTTCCTTTTCACCTTGTTGATGACCTAATGATCACATTCATTTGACCAAACTAGGAAGGATACGTTTAAAATAGGGAAAGTGAATGCCTCCGCTGGAAAAGTTAGATTCTGAAGAGTTGTCAAATATTTTTGTTGCATGGGTGGGAGGATTTCCCCATACATCTGCAAGATGATATTGCAGAAAGACTACATATAAGGGCAATATTAAGCAATAGCTGTATTTTTAGCAATCTTTTAAGCAATCGAGCAGCTGGAAGTAAGGAGAATCACTCCCACGTGATTCATGTTGTAGGATCTGCTTTGTAGGCCAGAGCATCAGATGCTCTCTGCTACCAGTAGCTATTTCTGCAGCATGCTCCAGTGTGACACCATGAATCATTCGGCACCAGCATGCAGTGCTTTCTCATCAGTGCGTGTCATCACAACTTCCTTAGAAACCCAGCTGCAATGGCAAAGCTTTCATAGTAGGGTCTTCAGACACAAGACTGTGTCTCAACCGAGAAAATATCCTTGTCCGTAAATCTAACGGTGAGGAATTCCTCAGTGACAGCTATTTCTCACCTGGCTGCATGGCATTCCCATGATGCTGGGGGGACATGAGAAATTTTTACTGCTGGATGAAAAATTGGCTGGCTGGCTGGACCCAGAGAGTGGTAGTGAATGGATTTCAATCCAGTTGGCAGACAGTCGCAAGTGGTGTTCCCCAGAGCTCAGTATTGGGGCCTGCTCCTGATCTGCTTGAAGGTCAGAAGACTCTGACCTCAAGAGAGATCTGGACAGGCTGGATCAATGGCCCAAGGCCAATGGTACGAGGTTCAACAAGGCCAAGTGCTGGGTCCTGCCCTTGGGCCACAACAACCCCCTGTGATGCTACAGGCTTGGGGAAGAGCAGCTGGAAAGCTGCCCAGTGGAAATGGACCTGGGGGTGCTGGTTGACAGCTGGCTGAAGATGAGCCAGCAGTGTGCCCAGGTGGCCAAGAAGGCCAATGGCATCCTGGCTTGTGTCAGGAACAGTGTGGCCAGCAGGAGCAGGGCAGTGATTGTACTCGACACTGGTGAGGCTGCACCTTGAGTACTGTGTCCAGTTTGGGCCCCTCACTACAGGAAGACATTGAGGTGCTGGAGCGCGTCCAGAGAAAGGCAATGAAGCTGGTGAAGGGTCTAGAGCGCGTCTTATGAGGAGCGGCTGAGGGAACCGGGGTTATTTAGTCTGGAGAAAAGGAAGCTGAGGGGGAGACCTTATTGCTTTTACAACTACCTCAAAGCAGGTTGTAGCAGGGTTGGAGTTAGTCTCTTCTTTCAAGTAACAAGCAATAGGACAAGAAGAAACAGCCTTGAGTTGCACCAGGGGAGGTTTAGATTGGATATTAGGAAAAATTTCTTTATGGAGAGGATTAGAGCGCGTCTTATGAGGAGCGGCTGAGGGAACCGGGGTTATTTAGTCTGGAGAAAAGGAAGCTGAGGGGGAGACCTTATTGCTTTTACAACTACCTCAAAGCAGGTTGTAGCAGGGTTGGAGTTAGTCTCTTCTTTCAAGTAACAAGCAATAGGACAAGAAGAAACAGCCTTGAGTTGCACCAGGGGAGGTTTAGATTGGATATTAGGAAAAATTTCTTTAAGGAGAGGATTGTGAAGGCTCCCCGGGGAGGTGGTGGACTCCCCATCTCTGGAGGTGTTTAAGACACCTGTAGATGTGGCACTGAGTGACATGGTTTATGGACCTTGGCAATGCAGGGTGAATGGCCGGACTTGATGATCTTAAAGGCGGCTTCCAACCAAAATGATTCTGTGATTCTTTAAAAGGCTATGGCCCTGAACAATGATGGTGGAGTGAGTTAAACAGTGTCAGTTCTCCTGCTGGAAGCCCTCTTGCAGTTTTTCAATCCCTCTTGCTTGGCTATTTTTACTTAAGTGCAATCTAAATTAACACAAATTACTGAACATTTTGGAAACAGATTTCAAAACTTTATAACCAGCTGATAGTCAGGTATTTACAAAATATTAAAGCAGTGAGATTCTTGCTGCGTTTGTTGAGAATGGAGGGCTAGGTTATGGAATTTATTTTCGTCTTACCAAAATCATGAGTACTCGATTGCAGCTGCACACAGCGCCACCCTGTAGACGCTGTCCTCGCTGCAAGGGGCTGCAAGCAGGAGCTGCCAGTGGCACCATGAGCCAAATTCAGCCCTTCTCCTGTTAGACCCATCCCCTGGCCACATTCAGGTCCTGTCTCTGCTCCTTCCCATGCATTCCCCTTGCCAAGCCTCCAGCCAGAAACCCTCTCGTAGCAGCATGCCTCAGTCCTGGCACGACTGGGTGCCATGTTGGAGAGCACCATGTGGTGGGTAGGGATAACCCTCTTTGGTGACCAAGTGCTTTTCCCGTGCAGCAGGATGAAGCCTGTGCATACCCCCTGTCATGGCAGAGCAGCTACCATATGGTAAATTGATGTGCTGACAGGTAAGAAGGATGGGAGAAGAAGGATCTCTTGGGCTCTGGCAGGTGCTTCAGCTGCCCTCACACAAGGTCCAGCCTGCTACCATGACATGGTGAGTTACTTCCTCAGGTCCTTTTTTTAATGTGCAAAACTACATCCTTTGCTTTCAGGTATTGCTCATGTTTTTTGGTTTTTGGTTTTTTTCAGATGAAAGCTCTGCTAGGGTAAGGATTCTACCACACTGAGAGCACATAAAATAAATAAAAGCCTCCTCTTCCACAGCTGGATGCTACAGCGTACATGGTGCCCGCTGCTGGGGCCTCCAGCCAAGCCCAACAATTCACTGGCACGATAGATCAGTTATGGACACTGGTAGCCAGTTAGGCACAGTGCGAAAGCTTCTAACTCCTGCCTTTTATCATTTTATCACATCATCTTGACATCACTGAGGCAGTATTTTATTGGTAAATTTTGGAAGCTGTTAAATAACACCATGGAGAAAAGTGGTATGAGTTAAGTGCTGATAATGAGAGTGGGCAGAGATTTCAAATACCTCTGCAGACAGTAGATAAAGGCAGGAGATGGGTACTGGGATGTTTGGGGGTTGGGTTTTGTTGTGGTTTGGTTTTTTTTTTCTTTTAACTGCTGCAGGTTGCATAGTTCATTTGCAATTAAAATCCCAAAGACCAAGAATACAGTCATTTTCTACTGCGGCAGTGAAAAACAAGAATGTTGAAATTTAGTGAACAGCCTCTGCCTTATCAAAAGAAGCATGCTATTTAAAGGTACCTGTGGATAAAATATGAATAAAGATTAAACTATAAAGGCTAAAAAGGATTATTTAGAACACTTCCATTATGCAGAGTCCTGACATTAATATTTAGACACTCATGATCACTTACATAACCGCAGCTTATTTTTAATGGTCTTCTGTCTTGCTTTGTTACCAGGCTGACAAAATTGAGGACTATAAGCTGTGAGCCCCACATGGAGAACAGCCTGTAATTCACATGCTCTGGCTTTTAAGACTTAGGAGATGATGTCCATTGTATGGCAGATTGCAGCTTGCAGGGCAATATCCATTTACACACCATTCAAACCCTCAGGCTATGCGAAGCACTGCAGAGTGCATCATGAAAAAAAAGAAAAAGAATAAAAGACCCTGGTTTAGTTACAATTGAACTGACATGACGGCAGATTAATTCATAAGGTAAGGGGAAGAAAAGAAGCCCTGGTTCCGTCAGCGCAGCTGCGTACCTGCTGACTCGGGCATGTCTCTGACTTCACTTTGCATTGTTGATTCATCACTCCAGATTTTCTGCCCTCCCCTTGGTATAAGGGGGCAAAGCATCAGATCAGCATTTCCCAGGCAAATGGAAAGGCAAGCAGAGCCGATGTTAAAAAAAAAAAAAGGTTTCATGTTTCGTGTATTCTAGGAAATCAAGGTTATTAGCTAACATTTGTTTTTTCCTCATGCAGTCTGAAGTTAATAATTATTAAGCCTGTTTTGAGAAAGACAGGGCTAGGGCCTGACCTCTGTTGTGTGTAGATGTCACCAGTAATTAGCCAGGGCTGTACCTGATGTGCTCCCTGGGCACTCTGTGTGGGTGACAAGCCACAGAGGTGCAGCTGCAGCACCTGACTGGCTGATCTGCCTCTAATTTGCGTTGCTGCAGCTATTTTCTACTTGGAGGCATCCATAATGTCATTAGTGCTCCCCTTGAGGAGCACTTCAGGTCAGAGAGACCCTCAGCACCCCTTGTGTGCTCTGGCTCCACGCTCTGGATCTGAAGCGTGAAGGCAAAGTGCTGCTCCTGCTGCCCATGCTCCAGTGCAAGGAGCTGGGCACATGGGGCTGAGGACACCAAGGCCAGGTGGCCACCCTGGGGAGAGGGCCAATGCTGCTGGTGGTCCTGGGGCATGCTTGGAGAGTGGCTGAAGGGGTGTGCCACCTCCCTCTCGGTTAGTCCTCTAATGAGACGGTGTCCTCTGAGGAGTTGAATGGGAGTCCCATCTCTTTACTTACGCCTGTTTGTCCTGTTTGTCTTCAGTTTCATGGGCACATGCTTCGGCCTTGAATTTGTATGAATGAAAACATGTGTTTATATTCCCAGTCTGTCAAAGGTTGGGTTTATTCAGGGATTATAAGCAAGAGAGAGTGAATATAAAAGTAAGATGAAGACAGAAGAGATGACTGCACTTCATGCACAGCCCACATATCTGGCATTGTTCAAAGTCTATTGCTGCACCACGTTGCCAACCTCCTTCTCAACTAAGCTGCCATTGGAGACTCATCGTTACATGTAGGTCTGGCTCTTGGATCAAGTCAGTGGTGGAGACCTCAGACATTGCTTCTCTCATCCTCTTTCTGGAACTTTTTCCCTGGGGAAAAGGGCAAGGCTCTGGTTCAGGACCAGCCACTTCTTAGCCAAGCCGTGGAGCCTGGGCTGCTGAAACAGCCTCTGCTGTGCAGATCACCACCAGTGGCCAGCACCTTCTACTCCTCATCCCATCTCACAGGTGTTCTCAGATGGGCAGTTTGCTTAATGTTGGCTTTACAATAACTGCGGTACTCAACACCTTCACCCACTATGGCTGGTTCCAAGGAGGCCACAGGCATGATTATATGCCCTCTGTGTGATCTCTCAGGCCTACCACCTAGCACCTCCCAGCCAGGCATAGGTGTCCTGAGCCTGGCTGAGGCTGGCTACATCCTTCCTTTGCTGGAGGCTGTGACAGGAAAATAGCCCTCTAGAAGGTGTTTTGTGGTCCCACAGCTTTGATGAATCAATAACTGACTGTGTATAGCCCATCTCTTTAGGTAAAGGAGGCCTGCTAACAATGGTGGCATGATAGAGGGTAGTGGCCTCGGCTTCCAAGTGAATTGTGGAGGGATTCAGGAAAATCTTGGTGGATTTGTCTGGGGGAGGGAATGGGCATCCATGCTCTCTGCTGGATGCTGCTGGAGAATACCCTTCCTCTGAAGATAGATTTGAGATTTTCCTAGGATTATATCACTTGGGTCACCCTAAACTTTGCCTAAGGGTCATTCAGGCAGTCAGGCCCACGATCTGCTCTTAGGAGACAATGTGAGCTGCCAGGCTGCCTCCCTCAGCTCTGCCAGCAGGTAACATGGGCGTCTCCTGAAGGACTATCCCCTCGCCCTGATCCGCCACTGCCACAGAGAAGACTCTGGGCTCATGACTTTTTGGTGGTGTTAATGCAATAGTGTCATGGTGTAACTACACATCCCTGCATTAGTATACAAAAATGGCTGTGAGAAAAAGCCACTTCAGCTCTGACAACTATAATGTTTTTCTTTAGTCCTTACTATAAAAATATGTTAAGTGTCGAGGGACC
>NW_010388057.1:433-1897 GCF_000710305.1 Buceros rhinoceros silvestris | reverse complement strand
GCTCCTTGTTTTATCCTCTCTCTCTTAAAAAAAAAAAAATCCTCTCTTGCTAATCGTGTCCCCTTGGCCCTGGCCGCTCTCATTACAAGATGGAATAAAAGTTTGGTGTAAACTTGCTGTGGCTATAGCTGCACATGTATAATTTTCCAGGGATCCTATTTTTTGAAGATGGTGGAACTTAATGTGAGACTTTCCAAATCAAGTATATGTTTCTGATTGGGCTCATTGAGGCGAAACCCCCTTTCTGCTTTTCTGAGGAGGAATGCTTGATTCATTGGGGAAATTAGAATCTTCCTGATGCTTGAGCCACTTGCACCATTTTTCTACAGGAAACCGTGTAAATATCTGGAGACATCTGCAGGATAGCCTCAAGACTATTTTGGTCTTCCTGTTGCTCCTGCCTGCTTGACTGCATCTGAGCAGACTTCCCCGTGCTGCCCCCTCTAAGACCTGGACTGATCCTCCCGGCCGTCCTCAGGTGGTGACCTCGTTTTTGCGATCTGCTCATACAGAATCGGACCCACTAGACCTCTTGTAGCATGACAAGTAATTCCTTCTAACCTATCGAGCCTTTGACCCGATTGCCGGGAAGAGTGGAAGGTCTGTTAATTAGAGATGAGCTTGTATTTTCAGGAGGTTTTGAGACTTGAACATGCGGAGCCAGACTCACCATTGACACATTTCGTTTAATCACTTCGTATTAGTCAGGTAACACGTGGTAATAGCAGAGTCTATCGATCCTTTGACCCGATTGATGAGAAGAGTGGAAGGTCTGTTAATTAGAGATGAGTTTGTATTTTCAGGAGGTTTTGAGGCTTGAACATGCGGAGCCAGACTCACCATTGACACATTTTGTTTAATCACTTCGTATTAGTCAGGTAACACATGGTAATAGCAGAGATCTGTTGTGCGGAGGCAGAATCCCTTGTGTGGTTTAGCCTTTCAGAAAATTGTCATTTTTAAACTTTCTTTAACATCTTCCTTCTGTTCTCTTCCTCGTCTTTCTGGGAACGGCTGGATTGGGTGGAGCATATGAAACAGCAGTTTGTGACAGCTGATAAAGTGAGGGAAGGGATATCAAGCAGTGGGAATCAGAGTGGTGTTTGGTGGTGTTGAAATGTGTGTGTGGAAAAAGCCTCTAGCCTCTCCTAGCTGCAGGACTGGATGCCTGAATCTGCAGGCAGCCTCAGCCATCAGCTGTTAGGGGTCTGACCCACTGCATCGGTGTGAACTCTGAAACCCAGTTGTGCTCATTCAAGTGGTTTGTTGAAGTATGGAGCATGGAGAAGGCTTGTGGACCATGCCTGGAGCCTAGAATAGTTTTGATTTTTGCCTTAGGAAGGAAACTGGTCCTAAGAAAAGCTTTGGACAGGCTAGTCCATGCAGGTCAGAGCTGTGCTGTAATACATCAGCCTGGGGTCTACTGCTGTCATCTCTAAGTCCTGCAGATGCCAGCAGTTCATG
>NW_010388057.1:0-420 GCF_000710305.1 Buceros rhinoceros silvestris | reverse complement strand
GGCCTCAGCCAGCAGCTGTTAGGGGTCTGACCCACTGCATCAGTGTGAACTCTGAAACCCAGTTGTGCTCATTCAAGTGGTTTGTTGAAGTATGGAGCATGGAGAAGGCTTGTGGACCATGCCTGGAGCCTAGAATAGTTTTGATTTTGGCCTTAGAAAGGAAACTGGTCCTAAGCAAAGCTTTGGACAGGCTAGCCCATGCAGGTCAGAGCTGTGCTGTAATACATCAGCCTGGGGTCTACTGCTGTCATCTCTAAGTCCTGCAGATGACAGCAGTTCATGTGCTGATGGAGTCCAGCCTTTTAGAGCTGTCATTCACAGCCTTGTCCCTGGTCCCTGATAGAAGTGGCCACTGGCTTTCAGGTTCCATTCATTTACTTATGTATTTTATCTACATCCTAAACCTCTTAAAGGCAGAGG
>NW_010388056.1:0-6683 GCF_000710305.1 Buceros rhinoceros silvestris | reverse complement strand
ATCCCTTTCGGTGGGAAACAGCTCCCTTTTCAACCTGCAACAATGCTTTAGAGGCATTTTCCTTCTCGAAATGTCTCCTGTAGGACTTTCCACAGCTGTAAAGTCTTCTCTGGTGCCTGATAGTAATTGCTCCGCTTACAGAGCAAAACAGAGTGGGGAAGAAAAAGCAGGAAAAAAATCTTGCTCATTTTCCCACAATGACCATAAAAATGTACTGTCTGGCCTTGAACTGAGTGCAAAGAAATAGTGCATTGCCATGTAACATGTTCAGCTGGGGAAAGCGCTTTGACATTTAAAGGGTTGTTTTAAAATAGTCTCACGCACAATTCTCATGGGAAGCAGCAAGAGCCAGGCTGCTCCCCAGGGGAAGATGAGCCAGGAGGTGAGGACAGCCACATGGCACACCAGGCAGCGCTGGGCAAGGCCACAGCACGGCACGGTCCCACAGTGCCAGAGGCAGACAAGGGCCTCGACAAATCCTTTTAAAACTCTTGTGCGAGATTTTTAAGCACCCAGACAGATCCTCAGGCTATGTATTGGGGACGAATGTACTGGCTGTCAGTAAAAATCCTTGTCCAGAAATTGCCTGCCACTGGAGTCTGTAAAGAGTTTCTCCACCAGGAGAAATACAAGGGTATAGTAAGCATTTTGTTTTCCTTTTCTCACACCTGACTTCACTTTTTTTTTTTTTAGCTGGGAAGATCGATTTCAGCAGCAGGCTTTCACTGAGCTTTGTGTTAGAGAGCTTATTCTTTACATAAAATATAAAAAAGAAACTCCAGCAACATTATGACATTAATCAAAAGTTGCTGTTATTAAGCTGCTTCTAGAAATACCAGTGTTCAGCCAGTTGTTGCTGTCTGCTTGTTTTTATTTTGGGGGGAGTGGGGTGTCAATATTTGTTAAACGTCTCAAAGGAGTAGATTTTGTTCTAGGTCAAAAAAACTTTAAATCCTTTCTCCTGCCCAAGTTGGTTCCCATTTTCCTGTTTGCATACTTCCCTCCTGCAAACCCTGCCAAGTCCACGTTCACATGGAGATGCTGCTGATGGCTCTGCATGGATGACAGAGATCCATCTCCCGAGACTCCTGATGGGAGCAGTGACAGTAACATTAACATTCCCTTCCCATTGTCAGGCATGCAATAGCTTTCCTTCTAGCCTGTCTCAATTCTCCCAGGATCGCATTAGGCATAACTAATGTCACTGGTTTGGCTGGATTGATCATTCCTAGGGGCTTAATTTGGTCTGGGGTTGATCTGTCCTTTGATTGCCTTAAATCTTTTCAAGTGACTGCTTTTATGATGTGTAACTGATGTTTGTTTCCTTTATGTGGGCTATCACTGCAGACTGTCTATCGCGGCAATTCTAATCACTTAACTGTTATGTGTAGAAATACATGTACATACACATAGTATATATGTACACACAGTACATATACACACTGCATAATTTTTTAAAAAGTGTAACAACAAAGAATATAATGGGGCAAGATTCTAGATGCAAAGAGTAAAAAAGTTGAGGAGTTAGTTTAATCAATGCGGTATTGTAATTAGCCATTGAGTAGTCTAATTATTTACTCATACATGGTGTTGATTCTTACTTAGACAAACTCTTTGTCAATAAAAAACCCCATCATGCAAGAATTAGGGGTATTCAGAGAAAAGTCTTTGAAGCAATAAAAAAGTTACTGCATAATTCTGAAGGAAATTATCTGTACTTTTGAAGTACTTATGGCATCTGCAGGCTCTCAGAATTAGGTGAAGCTAGTGACACCACAAAATAATGACTATTAAAAAACCCGTTTAGTGGGTTGCATAATTTTACTTTTTTTCTTAGTTCTGCTGTATTTCAATAAAGAAAAAAAATCTGTTCTATTCTCTGAAATATTCTTTGTAAGGAACAGAACTTCAGCCTCCATGGAGGTTTATATTAGAACTTTATGCTGGAGACTTGGGAGTTCATTTCCACTCTTTGCTGTAGTCTTGCAAACAAATACGATAGATAACACATACACATTCCACAGATGTCAGTGGCTAGTTCAAAGCAAAGCCTGCTCCTTGCAAAATTTCTATACGGAATAATGTAAAAGAGGACATATGGGTGGTAGGATGGCAATTAAAAATTTCCAGTGCAGGTTCACTAACAGAAGTTCTTTTTCTGACTAAAATTATCAAACGTGGGTACAGCGTATGAGCAGCAGCCTCTACTGAATCCAGACATCTTGCGACATTTGATCTAAGAAAAATTATTGTTTAATCAGATGTATAGATAATACATCTGTTGCATTTCTTTTAAAGTTCCGTGTTCTCCCTTTACTGGGACACAATATGAAGACTTTAAAGACAGTCACAATCACAGTGAAACAGGATCTTGGGGGTTGGATAGGAGATCCTTAGAACACCTTTCCTTTGGACCACAGGTGTGTTGAAATGTCACACGTTTAGAAAAAAATGTTTATGACATGAATCGCCTACTCAGTAGTGCAGATTGATTGATGAACAGCAGCCTCTTGGTTAAGAAATAAGGATTTTAACTGTCTTCCCCAAGCAATCTTTCCACTTGACTTATAAATGACTTGTCCGTTGCTTGTCTTTTGACCACAGATTTTTTTCCTATAAAAATGCAAAGGGAAGAGATGGGAAGTAAACTTTTTTTTGAACAGAGAGTTTACTTTTGAACAGAGAATGAAGACCAAAAAGGAAGCACAGAATGTAGAAGAGATAGTAGTATTATATATGGTAGAAAATTTATATGTAAAACTCATTGATAAGGGAATGAAAACACAATAATGACACAAAATAAGGAAGTTTTGCAATCGAACTACAGTGTTTTCTAAGGCATTCTAAATTCTTTTTCTTTTTTAAATAAGAAAATTTATAGGCCCTAAGACATAAGAAAATCTTCAGCCTCTCATTTTGCTTCTCATTCTTTTCAGCACTCAGAAGTCTAGATGCGCAGTTTGCTATGAACCTTTTTTAGTAACAGCTGTACCACAGTGCTGCTTTATGGAGGTGGCATTTGCTCCGCAGTGTGGTGTTTTCTCTTGTTTCTTCCTTGAAATTCATACATGCAAGTTCTAGATAATATTAGGGATACGGTCATGTCAGCCGAATTGGTTTATACAGAAGCCCTCGCTGCACTCATCTCCCGTGTTAGACGAGGAAGCCAGGAGCTGAGTCTATAAAGAGAAATCAGCCTCCACAGCCTCTCGCTCCAGCCTTGCCAGAAGTCTTCTGGCAAGAACATCTGCACCTCTGTGAGTGCCTTTGGGTGCCCGTCCTACTTGCATACCAAGGCTGCCCAATGCCAGCCAGCCCTGCAAACTGCAGCAGTGAGATGGAAGTTATCTATTATATTATCCGCCACATCCTCACGGAGCTGGTGCTGCGGCGATATGGCTCCAGGGTTTTCCGTGTGGAGTACTGAGTCAGTACACACCCATTTCTGCTTAGGTTTTGCCTTAATTACCATCCACCTTTCCTGAAGTGGCAGTGTGACTCAGGAAAAGAAAGCAGGCAAAATTCTTCCATCTGAAATTTGGTGTGTCAGAAGGCACTTTTGCAGTAGACACAATTTGCTTCCATTTGGCATGGTACAGTCTGTGAAAGTGCTCATTCCGCCAGCCAAGGCAGGCTGCCCTCGTACACTGCCGCCAGTCCCGCACAGTAGCGCATACACTCTACCAATAATCAATCTTATGAAAACAAGACAAAACAGCACCACCACGAAAAAAAGTTGGCCCTTTTAAAACCTTCAGAACATTTGTTCAGAACTATCACTGCATGAACCGAAACAACCTCCACTGACAAACAAGTCCCTATAGCTGCTTTGCACAACAGTCACTAGCGAATATTGTATTTGGTATGTTTTTATCTACCTCCAGGACTTCTCTGGGCTCAAGTCACTGCTGTGATACTCAAGGTATTGAATCTATTAAAAAGCTTAGTCCAGGCTTCTGCTGGAGGCACAAGCATACAAGGAGGGGGCTTGGTCCAGCTCCCAGTGAAGTTAAGGAAAGACTGAATTAAACCTGTGGGATTCCTCTTTTGCTCAGGATTATTTTACAAATGAGCCTGATTCTCTGACCCCTCTGCAGAAAAGATAGATTCAGAATGCTGAACTACAGTGGTTTCTGCAGTAGATGAAGGTTTCAGGTTCATTTTAAAAGTAAAAACATTTTTCTTCTAGATAAAATGTCGTGATTTATTAAAGTATCCCAAAATCGCATTTATAAGGCTAAGAACTAAAGAATAATCCCAGACTCCACTGGACATATAAGGAAAAACAAACTTCTTGACATGTCATTTTTTCCTATTCCCTGTGAAAAGACATTCTAGAAAGAATGGGTTATATCCAAATCACATGGAGTTATTTAATGGTGTAAGGATCACACCAGTTCTTTTGCGTTTCTCTTACAATGCTTCTTTAATCCAAATATCTCACATTTTGTTGCAAAAATAATTTGCTAACAAGGCCATCCCCTGCACAGTGATCAAAATGAAGGTGTTATTGCTGCTCATTCTTACCATAGGATGTGGCCCTTGGCAAGAAAGGAAAGAATTTGAAGAAGCAGCAGGTCCATTCACCGAGGAACAGGGTTATTTCCAGTTTGCAGCGGCTGGGCTTCAGCATTCTTTTATTTACCTGTGTAAGTCAAAGATGTTAGTCCAGAGGCTCTTGGTGGGAGTAAATGAAGGTCCCGAGCTGGAGCGTGTCATCTCACAGACAGCAGGGACCGAGATGTCACAGTGGCTAAGTATCTGAACATTGATGCAGGTGAGGTGGCAAGCCAGCCGGCAGGAGGAGGGTACAGCTAGGTTGTTCCAGCACATCTCAAGCCAGCAGTGGAGCAGGGAGATGGTTGTCATCCTTTGCCAGGAAATATGAGAGCCAAAGCCCTTCTCCTTTCTTTCTTAGCAAAGAAAGAGGTGCAAAAATGCCTAGGCTCCTCTCTGTAGCTCTCCAGCCAATTATGAATAATTTATATCAGATCAGGAGGGGAGCAGAATTTTGTTCTCAAATGCTGAAGTTCCAGAAGATTCAGAGTGAAAAAAAAAGAGGATAAATCTCAAGCATGGATCAAGCTGTTCAGAAAGCATGTTTCACTCCCAAGTCACAAAGCTGAAGAATTTATTTCTCTGCCCAAAGCACCACCCTCTACTGGTGTAAAGAAATCAATGACTTCTGTAACAAACTCTAGGGAAACCAGTGGGCATAGTTCACTGTTTCCTTCATTGCTGCTACTAGAGCACGTATGCACTCACCCAGGGGATGTGCACTTCCTGCATGTTTAGTCAGACCCCATGAAGCACAAAAGAATACAGACATGGAGTTCACAGAAGGGAAAAATTCCAGTGAAGCCAACTTAGCTGACAATACGGCGAAAACAAATTATCAAAAACAAAGCTGAAGAATTTATTTCTCTGCCCAAAGCACCACCCTCTACTGGTGTAAAGAAATCAATGACTTCTGTAACAAACTCTAGGGAAACCAGTGGGCATAGTTCACTGTTTCCTTCATTGCTGCTACTAGAGCACGTATGCACTCACCCAGGGGATGTGCACTTCCTGCATGTTTAGTCAGACCCCATGAAGCACAAAAGAATACAGACATGGAGTTCACAGAAGGGAAAAATTCCAGTGAAGCCAACTTAGCTGACAATATGGCAAAAACAAATTATCAAAAGCGATTCCTACAAAGCCTTCAGAATAAAGATGGCCTTCATGTTTTTGAGACTTTTACTGGTAAACTCTTTTTAAAATGTAGTTACTGGCTGCAATAAATAGCCTGAAGTTAATTTCCAGTTGGCTGAAAAGAAATGGTAGTATTTGAAGATAAATTACAAGAGGTTTGAAGTATAGCAGATGTTGGGGCACTGCCTCTGTTGAGGCAAGTGTTATCTTTATAACAGCACCATTCACCCCTGAACTTTCCCAGAATTATTTGCTCTTTCTCTGGTAAAACTGGGCTTACTGACATTTTTCATTTTTCTCTTTAAATGGGTTCTGCGATAATAAGGGTGGTAGTTTTCACGCTACACTGATCATACACTGCTTTGCCTAGTGAGGATTTGACCTTAAATCATTCTGCACTTCATACAGCTGGAGAAGCGGGAGGGGGAAATGTCAGGAGCTTTACATCTGTAACTGTGATTCTGAATTTCGCATTTCTTTGTGAGTTAACTCTTCAAACGCGAAGTATTGATTCACTGTGCCAGCCTGGGTTTGCTGCTTCACAGCTATAGGATTGGCAGGGAATTTTATCATACTGTTCATTAAAAGAGAAGTTTTGGAACTGAGATTTATTGGAAATCTGTTGGGATCAAAAGAGGAACATTTATGCACACACAGAAACCACATAATCTTAAACACTAGCTGCCTCCTTGATCCTTTTGGAATTTGCCAATCTGGGTACTTGCGAAAAATGGGAGTCAAAGAATCGCAGAATCATTTTGGTTGGAAGAGACCTTCAGGATCATTGCGTCCAGCTGTTCCCCCTGCACGGCCAGGGTCCCTAAACCATGTCGCTTAACACCGTCTATGTGTCTTTTAAACACCTAAGGGATGGGGACTCCACCACTTCCTGGGGCAGAAGTTCCAATGCTTTACCAAGCCTCTCCGTAAAGATTTTCCCTAATATCCAAAGTAAACTTCCCCTGGCACAACTTGAAGCTGTTTCCTTT
>NW_010388055.1:6443-13701 GCF_000710305.1 Buceros rhinoceros silvestris | reverse complement strand
ACAGTCCCAACTTCTCATACAAAATACCCTTTATCATACTGAAACCCTGTGCTTTGCTAAACTGATAATTTGCTAGTCATACATCCAAAATATAATTTGATGCTGAGGGTCACTCTGATTTAAAATGAACTGACCATGTTGGAAATCTGAGAAGGTTTATGTGTGTGCTCATATTTAAGAAGAGTTTCCTAAAAGTACAGATGTTTTCACTGCAGCTTTGAGGGGTCCATCCTCCAGCCCCCTTTGTGCAAGTATATGTATAACAGTCAAATAATCTTTGGATTTAGGTGTCCCAAAGTATTCATTTATATGATGGATTGTAATGGCTATATGGTTCCCTTGAAGCCATTATATTCTATCAGGTCAAAACCAGCTTCTTAAATAAGTTCATTTAATACAAGGGTGGCTGGAATGATTTGTGTACATTGCTTTTGTGAACTGGGATGCTGAAGTGGAATGCCAGCAAAGCCGGGACATCACGTTGTTTTGCTGTGGATTATGCCTATGCCACGTGTTTTACAGATAAGTCCTTTTTCTTCTACTATAAAATACACATTTCTACTAGCTTGGAAACTTAGTAGGGGTATCCTGCAACTCATACACCTCAGACTTGGCCAGGAAAAAGGATCACAAAGAATGTTATCTCACAGAGATGTAATAATTATTTCTAGGTGGTAAAAAAAAAAAAGGTATGTATGGAATTAGAAGTACATATATATATATGTATGTATGCATAGGAAAGGAAATCATTTTTGTGTAGACAGAGAGAGATTAAGACAGACAGCCCCACATCTATTTGCGATAGAATTAGGGCTACAAGTATACTGAATCAAGGATTGTCAGCCACTTCTATCTTCTGAAAATTTTGGAATTAACATGATTTGATAAGGCTTATATTTACTATAGCTAATGGTTAAAGGAAGACTCCATAACTTTTAGGGCATGAAGGCAACATTTGCTTGCCATTGGTCGGTCAAACACAGGACTGGAATCAAGAAGATTCATCTTCCTTTGAGGGATTTCATCACAGTGGCATTGGACTAGTAACCACCACTGGATCCAGCACTCCCCGAAAGCAAAGGAGACTCATCCTCAGGCCTCACTTATACCTGTAATTCAGTCCAGATGTGTTACTCTTCCAATTAAACTGTTGCACCTCATTTAGGTGAGTTGGTTCCCCAGTTCTTCAGAGAGTGGAGGTTAAATCCAACCCATGCTGAGATCTGATTCATATTTCAGAGAAACTTTTCCTTTTTTGATTGACCATATGCTGGTGCACACACAGAGCCAATGGTACCTATTTTAGGCATCTCAATTCATTGCCTGAAAGTAAGTGGGACGGATATAAGTCTTTTCTACTTCCGCATTTTTATCAGGCTTTATCTTCAGTAGTTAATAAAGTATATATCTCTAGCAGCTGATAGATCATGCACCTCCATTACAAGAACCTTGTTATGACTGAATAATGAAACCTTTTTCTGTGCAAGCAGTTGTTGGAAAAGCTTTTCCTAGGACTTATCACGGCAACACTTCATGGCAGGGATTCAGTATCTCCTTTGGGCTTAGCAGGACTGGAGATAGCAATATAAACAGGACTCCAGATTCTATATCCTAATTATGTGGGATCTACTTCTGGCTTTGTGCACTGCATAGATCCTGGGATAAGTAATAAGTAATGAAACAAGGCTCTCAGTTCAGTCAAATGCCGATACTTCTATCTCCTCACCCTGACAGACTGGGCACCGGACCCCAAAGGCACATTCCGTCCACGTGTAGTAGCATGAGGGGAGACTTGACCAGTGTTTGTGCCACAGAACTCCAACCCCCTTCTCATGCTGTGAGCACTGAGGCATTTCATTTCCATCCCTTTGATGCACCAACTGCCATGCGTGTTCAGTCCAGAAAGCAGAGTGAACAGGAGCTGAAGATTGTGCAGCCCCTGTACAAACCCACTGGCAGCCTTGGACAGGCTCCTGGGGCAGATCTGCCAGGTCAGATCTGTTGACTCACAGTCCACAGCTCAGAAATGTGGGTGGTATTTAAATACCCTGTGCCTGGACTTTGGAAAGTCCTCAAGAGCCTGGCTCAATAGTCACTGGGAGTCAACTTTAAAAATGGGTTTGGGACATTCACTATTTCAGTGAGTATTTGGGACTGCCACTATTTCAGCTCCTGTACAGCGACAGGGGAATCCACTGGAGGACTGCTAAACACAGGAGTGTTACCAATAGCTGGTGACCCCAGCACCCCTTGCTGTTTAGTTGGCTGCACCTCTGCAGCTAATTGGCCAGTGCTGCTGGCAGATGCAATGGCCAGCCCTCCACTGGGGACAAGGACATTTTTAATTCAATGACATCAGTCCCCAGCCCTCTAAATCGCATCTATGCCACCTCCCTTCTATAATATTGCCAGAAGTTGATAGCTAGCCACATACACTGCTGACATGAGCTCGTGACGTTGAAGAAGCCATGGGGTTCCAGTTTTCTTTCACAGAAATCTGAGTTTTTACAACTGACTTCAGTGACAGTAATATCTAACAACTGCAGTACTGTGTCACTGCAGGTTGAATTTCTTGACTGGTAGTCAGTGGAAAGGTGTTATTTGAACACAAATTATTACTGTTACTAGTAGAGAAATAATGTCTGGCTGAAGTACATAGAAATACTCATCTGGCAATAATTTTATTGTTTAGAACAAACCTAAAATGAGGCTTATTGAGCATAAAATCAGAATTTTATGTTGTATAATCATTCACAATGTCTTTCCTGTTTTTAGTAACTTCTAAATATATACCAGCACTATAGAAAAAATGGCTGTCCCAGGTTAGAACAAGAAAAACCAGTTTGATTAGAAAACTGGTTTTAAAATGTCCAATCATGATGTATTCCTCCCATTTATGTTGGCACATCTCATTGGTTGTGAAAACTTTGGTGTGCTCTCTGTCCATTTAAGAGCGGCGCAGGTTCCTGGGCTTGTTTGGGCTTGCAGGCTGGCTCGGGGGCTTGCACTTCTGGGGGCTTTGCTCTCGACTTGCTCTTGCTTGGGGCTTTTACTTTTCTTGGCGTGCTAGTACCCGTAACGCTGCCGGCTCCAGATCTGCCTCGCCGCTTGCTAAACCGGCAAGTACGGACCTGCCTCGCCTTGTCCACCAGCACCCGGATCTGCTCGGACCCTTGCCACTGCACTTTTGCACCACACAGAACTGCCCGTGCCTCTGCTTCATCTCTGCTGCCGTCACGGTTTTCCTTTGCTGCCATTTTAACACCTGCGGCCAATGGCTCGGTTCAGCTTGGCTCGGCTCCTGCTTATCCGCGGCATCGTGGTATTCGCTTCCAGCTGTATTTGCTCTGCTCCTGTGAACCCGCCAACCACGTGGCTGCCGCCAGTTTCGAACTGCTCAGTACTGTGGGGTTTTTTTTCCTTCCACTTTTGTCTTCCCTAACTGCATCTTAACCCTCGCTATACCAACCTTCCAATCCCATATAAACCTGTTAATATCTCATTTGGTTTTCTGTATATAATATTTGTCTAGTGTTATTAAAACTCGTTTTAGTTCTCCAAATTTAAGAGGCCTCACAATTTTTTCTTTCTTCTTATCTCTGCTCTTAACCTTTTCTCTCCCGGAAAGGGAGGGAGGTTAATTGGAGAGAGGAAGAACTTGTCTCGTGATTGGTGTACCTCAGCCAGCGGGTGACAATGGCATTCCTTTTGGTTTTGTTCTTTTTTTTTCAGTGTTAGATTTCAAGAAGGATATAAATTCCCACTGAAACTACATGGAAATAAAGGTGAGGGATCAGCTAAAAGAAGAAAAGTTAAAGTCAAGTCAGAAAGAAAATTTTCTATCATAAAGAGCTCTGCTGAAGCGTTAGAGAGACAAAGGTCAGTAGTCCAACTTGACATGAAGCGCAAGGTTAGTAGCTTTACAGCCTTGATACTATGAAGGTGTCTTCATTGCTAAGAACACAGGACTATCTTCATAGCACATCTGAAGTACAGTTCCTTCATCAGCTTCATAGATCATCTTCCGCACAGGGGAACTGCGCAGATTTGCTCCTTAGGATGACTGTAATTACTTTGTTCTATTTGTGTTACGGAATTCTTCGAAAAATTCCATTTTTGTGGCCCCAAATCTGTTAACAAATAGATCTCTCGGATGTAATCAATATGTCTTTGAACTGAATGTAGAAATCTATGCAGATGGGCTTTTATTATAAATTCTCTTCTGATAGGAAGCAAAATAGTAAATAAATAAAAAATTAAGATTGATGGTATTATAACCACAAAGTACTCATTACAATTACAGGAGCAGGGAAATGCAATAAAAGGATGTAGAACATTCCAGTCTGTTTTTTAACACTTGGAATTTTTTTGTAGTTTCAGATTTTATTTTCTCATAGGCTTTGTGATTATAACACACCACATTTTGACAGGGTGTTCCTTCACCTTTCCAGCAGACTAAATTCTGCTCCTCCTACTCACACAGTTCCATTCTTGTATGGGAAGTATCCCATTCCTGTAAGGGTAGCATCTCCCGCTGCACTGGGGAACAGCATGGGGACAAGACACAGAGGTTTTATTTACTATGTGAGCACTTGAGTGTGGACTTTTAGTTGGTTTTATCTGCAGTATTAATCTGAAAAAAATTTCCCTGAGCCCCTATGTATTTATAAACTTGTATTTTACCATTATCAGTAGTAACCACTGTTGCCTTTGAAGTATATAAAGATCAGTGAAATGTAGTTGTTTAGTTATACTTTTCTTTCAAAGGATTGCATCTGGCAGTAGGAGGCAGAATGAACATTTTTAGGTTGTATTATGATTAGGAAGCAATGGAAAGAGAAGCCTGTTGTATATGCTTGCTGAAATGTGAGAGGAATTGGAGAATGCAATTTAAAAATAATATATAATCTTTATTGGTGGCACTTCTGGGAAAACGTGCCACTGGGAATGAAATCTGCAGGAGCCTGCAGAATCAAAAGAAATGGGCATCTGGATCCTATGTAGATCTAATCCTCCTTTATATTATTCCTACATTATTTTTTTATACAACTATATTACAGTTTACAAAGCATATCCACTGCTCTTTCAAGACCACAGGTAATTAAAAATTGACAAAAATCAGTTGCAAAGAGGTTATAATTTTGTTTAAATTCAATAATGTGCTGTAAGGGTAGTGTAATCTTAAAAAAAATGCTGTAAAAAATCAGATCAAAAATAAGAGTAATGGTAGAATTCCTACACACTCAGACTAGAAAAAAACGCTGACTCTCATTTTCCATTTTCAAAAGGTCTCTTTTTTCCCAACTTCCTCTTTCAGAATAATATAAATAAACAGATTGACCGTGTATCATAAAAAATTAACATTATGTCAATTTGTAAGTCTTGTGACTCTGCGTGGGCATTCCACAACTGTATTTACTGTAGGTATACCTCCTATGAATGAATTTATCAAGAACAGATGCATGTAGGACTCCACTGAAAAAACGCTGAGCATCTTCGTTATAATTTGAGGTTAATGAGATGAAGGTGGTTAGCCTTTTAACAAATCTAGCTCTCATGGAATGGCAGAAATATTCACAAAGAGTGAGTAAATAACCTTAGATGATTACATTAGTCAAGAGCTGTTCCTGTGTACCATCTGGTTAAATGTTTTTATTATTTCAGATTGATGCCACCATCAGTAAGGTGTGGATGTGTCATACACACTATTTGGATTAGGAAGTAAAATGAAACATAGCCAAAGCAAGTAGGTTACGAGGTGTTTTTTAACAGCTCATCAGAACTACATGACTGGTTTCTATAATACAGTCAACTTTCTGCTAAAAAGTACATAAAAGCTAGCTCGCTATAATTTTTTTTTGCTAATGTATGCTCAGAAAGACTAATAATAGGCTTTATGAGTCACAAGCATTCATTAAGTAAGCCACAAAAGTTGTAATAGTTGGGATCTAGTCTGTTTGAAGTGAACAAGTGAATTAATATGCTTTAAAAAATAGTGACTCTTTTAAAAATAGTGACTCTTTTAAAAATACTGTGCTAATATCCTTCTAAATATTTAAGAACCTTTATTCTGTGCAAAGACTGCATTAGCAAAAAGGCCAGACTGGAACCCATCTTTAAAGTTTTGAAATGCATTCAGAATGCTTGACTCCCTCATGACAGTCCCAAGGGAAAATGGGTTAGTCTCACCCGTGTTTGTTTACTTAAGAAAGAACAGTTTAGGCAGTTTAGTTTTCAGTGAAGAGCTGCTTTTTACTGTAGTTATCCAGCTGGCTTGATACGGGTACAATTAAGTCAAATGATTTGTTCAAGATCACTAAGGGAATCAGTGACTCTACTGGGAGAAGAAGGTTGGACTGGGAAAACTGAAAATACTGGTTCCCATCGTGGAACAATTTCTCAGTAGTATTTAAGTAAATTAGAGGGGCAACCTTTCGTATCTCACAGTCCTCTGCACAAACTACCAGTATTGTATAGACTAAATTTACATCAGTACGGAAATGTAGACATAGAAGGAAAACCAAATGAAAAAAATATCAACAGTTTCATGTGATAGATATTTAAACAGACATACCAGAGAAAGAATAGGAAAAGTTACATTAAGCATTGTCTTCCAATACTATTTGTTTTTGTAAGTTTTCACTTTTAGGGGAAAAGTTTGGCTGGGTAGTGAGTCTCTCTTGCTTGTCTTTAGTGATTTAGTAACCAGCCTTTATGAACAGTAATTCTAGGATTTTTCTAATTTACAGGTGTTCAAAGTTCTTTTGTGTTTTTTTTTTACCTAATTATCTTTTCCTTTAGCATTTTTTAACAACCTAGAGACATTTCAGTGAAACCATCATATTCATATGATACCACTGCTTTTATCAATAAAATTAGATTATTACAAAAGGCTTTTTCCTGTTTCAGGCACTGATTACTGGTAAGAGGAATAAGTTGCCATCTTCTATGATAACAGAAGGCAATGACATATGCACATAACTGGCATCACAACATTTGGTGGTAAAGGAATCATGAGATTTATCACTTTCTAATTTATTTTCAGGGGCAGGACATGGAGCTCCAGCAAAGATAGGGACTCCTGCAATTGTTTTCTACACTCTCCTTCCTTCCAAATCCTACCTCACTTCTCCAAGCTCCGCCTTCCCTCCAACATAAATTCTTCAACAGTTTTCCAGCTTCATAGGCTTAACTTCAGCCTCAGACTCCTGGCTTACCCGTGCTGGCTTTCTTCTTGGCTTGCTGCCCGAGTCCCCTG
>NW_010388055.1:0-6356 GCF_000710305.1 Buceros rhinoceros silvestris | reverse complement strand
CTGAACTCAGGATGTGGTTCTGCCAGTCTAATTGTGGGCTGCTACTGAAAGGGGTAGTGCCATTCCTTCTACTGTCTGCCCTGGTCTCCCTAGTGAGCTGAGTCATGGAACTAAACTTGTATCATTTTTTTTCAGTTCAGCTCTTTGAATCAGGTCATCATGGGGTAAAATGAACACCAAAGCTAAAAATCACAAGCAGGTTGAGAAGGGACAGTGAAATAGGGGAGAGGAAGGACCATCTTTCAGCAACATTCCCAATTAATGCAAGTTGCATCATTAAATTTCATTTTCGGTCCCAAACTCCTAATCTTGCCTTTCCTTTTTTCATCTTCCCTCTTTAGCCTCTCTTCCTAATGGCTTCCCATCTGCTGCTGCCTTTTCTGTTCCCAGAGTTACTCATCAGCTACTGCCAGCCATCCTGCCCAGCTCCTTTTTCTGCCTCAGTCTCTCCACTTCACTGCTCCCCTGTAGACAGGCCTTGTCAGTAACAGTGCCTCTCACTTGCAGTTTACAAAATATTATCTCAAAATGGGAGAAAAATGCTTCAGCAATTGAGAGAGATATCTTACTTTTATAAACTCTTCTCAAACCAGCTTTAACTAAGAAGCTCTTTTACTTGTCCATGAAAAAAATCCTGAAACGTTGACTGCATGTGTTTTAAAATGAATAAAAACCCTAACAGGTATGCAGTGAAATTCCTACAAATTTAGTTTCCTTCAAGCCCTTTGTATTAAAAATTAGCACTGAAATAGTTTTCAGCAATAGTTAGAGGCTCTTTTTCCTACTGTAAACAAATGCTGAATATCTGGGCAAAACTCTCCTCTGCGTAGTGCAAGCAAGTCAACTCTCATTGACTTAACAGAGTTGTCATGCTACATGAGAGCAGGATCTTGTCTCTGTAAATAAAGGAGTTTTTTCAAGAGTGAGGGGGCTCTGCACAATGCCTGCATTTTAACCAGCCCTTTCTGATTCACTGGCAAACTTCCAAACACAAGAACTGTTTCTGTAGTCTTTCTACTATGACAATGGCACATTTTCTTTTTAATTTCTATAAGAAGTCTTTCATATTATTTTTTTCTCATGAAAATGTGTGTCTTCTATATTTCTTAGTATTTTGTACAGTGAAGTAGGAAGTATTTCTCAATCATGTTTCTGAAGTTGGTCCTTCCTGAGTTTATCGTATTGTCATGTGTTAGGGCTGGGCTGGCCACTAGACAAACGAAAGAGATCTCTATTTCTGCCCCTCCCTCCCCAAAGAGGAAGAGAAAGGTCGTAAGGGAGAGAGAATTATGGATAGGAAAAGAAAAACATACTGCTTTAATGAAAGTAACAATCAAATGAGATATATACAAATATATACAATGCCAATACGGAACCCAACCCCCCTGATGGCAACCATGTCACCACCACCATCACCACTGATGCTGCAGGGCAGACCCTGGGCTCAGCAGCAGACAGAAAGTGGATGCAGGAGCTGGATTCCAGAACTGGTTTCAGGAGTGCACAGACTGGGATCAAAGGCAGAATGGACAGAGTCCTCCTCGGACACCAGCCATTGGAGAACAGCAAGTGAGCCTGACCCCCATGATCCCTGTTTTATACTAAATATGACATCTATGGGATGGAACACCTTGTTGGTCAATTTAGGGTCACCCGTCCTGTCTGCTCCTCCCTGCAGGTGCAGCCTCTAACTTACTGCACCCCCAGTGTGTTACACAGGATTTAGCAGTGACCTTGGTCTGCACAGCAGCAAGTGTAAGCCTGAGCCTTTCTGCACCCCAGTCCCTGGCAGTAACTGTGAACATCGAGCACTGTCACTTCTCAAAGCAGACACTGGCTGCAAAAATGTGCCGTTAACTCCAGAAAGTGCAGTTCCTTAGAAAAGACTGAGATGAACAGTGAAATCACTGAACAGAATGAGTTCTGTTCTAACTCAAACCACGACACGTGTATCTTCTAGTTCCAGTTTAAAACATAGCTGATGATGAAGAAGCAGATTTGTGTCTATCATCTGAAGCATACATCTCTTGCAATTCAAAAGCTGCTCTGAAACTAGAGTGGGCAGACCCCTGTGGAAGTTAGAGCAGCCTCAGGGAGCTATCCAAGTGATGCCAAAATTGTGTCTTGCTGTCGTCCACCCTAGACCTGAACTACAAAAGAAAGGGGTGGTTTTCTAGTCATCAGGAATCTCCCAACGGGCCAAAGTGAAATACTCTTCAGCAAGAAATTTAGCCTGTGCTAAGAGCTGCCCTGTGTAGAGTCTCTGTACCGGTACTCTGTATTGTAGCAATCTTGCTTCCTATCATATTTTATTTTCCTTCCAGATTTGCATGTGACATTTTTAAAAAAGAACTTAGAAGGTATCTTTGTACAATTTGTAAAATTTAGAAATTTTTGTGTGGTAGGGTTTACATTTTTTCATTATCATACATTATTTTCTTGATAGTAAGTCAAGGTGTTTGTTCTTCTTCCTGTTGTGCTTTGGAAAATACATACTACCAATTGCACCGTTACAAAGATCAGCCACGCAGACAAAACTGCCTTTCCATAGAAAGAGCAGATTGTAAAATGAGGACCACTCCTAGCGCTGAATGGTCTGTGAAGCGATGATCCCAAACCTGTCAACTGTCAGATATTAATATTCAGAACCACCAGTGTCACTTGTTCATTTCTTTCTGTGGAACCCAACCAAATATTTCAGTAACCATCTGTCCTGTTTTGCTGGGACACAGGCATAGGCCCGCCATGGTCTGCAGGCATCAGCAGCTTTGAGTCAGCCAGGGCAGCCGATCTGAGCTAGCTACAGGGGTATCCTATACTGTAAACAACACACTCAGGATAAAGGGGGAAGGTTGCTTAGAAAGGGGGGAGGCTGTCTTCTCCTTGGGGTTCTGCTTCCTGTTCCGGGAGGGCTCACTTACCCCTCTGCTCCTGCAGACTGCTTTCCTGCTTACCGTGACTGCTGTACGTGCATTGGGCTGATCATAACTTTGTATACTTTTTATTTCCATTGGTATTACTTTCACTGTTTCATTAAATCTGCTTTACTTTCAACATGCGGGTCTCCTCTCTTGTTCCGAGTTCCCCTTCTTGGCTGGGGATGGGTCATCGGGCGATACAGCAACTGCTATAGTTTAGCCTCAGATATGGGCTAAACACAGACACCATCTGACTAAACATGGGCAAAATCCCTGCGGGCAGCAAGGACAATTGGTCTTGCTTTCCAGATGGTGTCTACAAGTAGATGTTACTGTTTCTGACCTAGAAAGTTGAATTGCAATGTTATGCAAAGTCTTGCTGCCTATCTGCACACAGCTGGATTTCTTCCAAAGCTGAATAAAACCCTGTCTTTAAAAAGTGTATCTAATCTTGTGTTTAAAATCCAAGCGAAGGTGTACCCCCTGTGTTTCCTGATATAAACTGTCACAGAAATGTCAGCATTAGGTTTATCTAGCTACAGTTTCCAGCAAATGGGTATCACTGCCCTTGTCAGTGAGGCAGGTCATACTATCAAAATCTCCTATATTTAAGTACTTACTCAAAGTGATCTAGTCTCTTGTCAGGTGTTTTCTTTCAGAAGCTGAATAAGCTGAAATGTGGAAGCTATGTAATGTAAGTTTGTAATGTAAGTTTTCTGCTCCATGGATAATGTTTTCCAGTAATCTTTGAATTATCACTAATATTTCCATTTTCCTGCTAGTGTAAATATAGAAGTGGACACAGGTTTTTCTTGTAGGTTTCTTCACCGATGTGCGCGCAGAGATCTTATTCCTAGAAGGCAAGTTTTTATACACACTAGAGTGCATCAGTTCTTTTTGCCGCAACATTGCCTGTGCTCTGCTGAACAAATGAACACACTGATCTTTCTATCCTTGCTAAACATTATCACCAAAAACTTTATACAACCACCTAGACTCCTAGCAAAATACCTTCAGCTTAGGAATCGGTATCCTGAAGGATGCCTCTAGAAACACATCAGCTCATGGATATCTTGCCACTGAAAATTGCATTTTGAAATGTCAGTGAGCCAGTTTTTAGTCCAGATATTTCTATATACATCAGGTGTTTTGATCAAAATGTCCTGTGGCACTAAATCAATAGCTTGAAAAAATCCAAGTTTAAAATGGCATTGTAATTTGTTTTATCAGCTGACTATTTAATTATTTTTTAAAAATTAAGATGTTTGTTCCTATTCATCAAGGCCCTTGAGTGCACTAATAGGCCTTAATTGCCCTGACTAGTCTGACTTCAACCTTGCCCATCCCATGGCCCTGGAGCCCCATTTCACTTGACCTGGCACTGCCGGCGGTGAGCTGGTCTCCAGCCCCAGCTGTGCCTACACCTGGCCTTGGGCCCTGTCAGTCCGGACCCCAACTCCAGGGCCGATATCCAGGCCTGGGCTCTCGCCTGCCCCCACCCCCTTGTTGCACCCCAGGCCTGCCTTGTTCCCTCAGTGGAGGCAGTGGGACAGCCCTGGCTCTGAGGCTACATCCTGCTGTACTTGACCGGTAGGGTCATCTGTGGCTCCTGCCCGCCAGGTAGCTGCTGGCCTGCGCTACACCCCGATGCTGTCTTGGACCAAAAATAGTGTCGGTTGGGAAGGACTGCAGGCTGTCAAACACTGCACTGTGACTGCATCTAACTGTACAGCAGACCATGCTGCCACCACTCATTACTTTTTATTAACAAAGACCGGAATATGAGTGGACCTTCCCATTATTTTACCTGGGATCGGTGTCCAGCTCATGGGTTTGCATGTCCATGAGTCAAAATGTTTACCCTTTTGCATCTTGGAAACAGTTTGATTTTCAACGGGGATGAGGATCCAGCCCTTTGTTCAAGTCAGGCTGGGCTGCACGAGACCGCCAAATTTGAAAATCAGTATGATAGGTACTACAGTCACACAGCGGCTGAACTCACTGGGGCAGAACACAGAAAGGAGTCCCGTGTTTTGTGACGAGCAGACAGAAGAGTTTCAGCGGTTGCTGGATAATATCCGTTCCTCTAACACTTTGGTTCACTATCTTTAATGATTTATCAATATAAATATATTGAGATGTTGCAATTTCATTGCATAATGTAGGGCAAGGTCATTCCTTAGATGCAATTTGATTTTTTTTAATCTGTATTAACTCATCCAGACTTTGTATCTAGTAAACTTAAATGTTATTGTATCAATATGGTGCCCCATCCAAAAAAGTGGCTATAGGCACATTTTGCTGACCTATTACTCCTTAAGAGTGCAGGATACCTATCTGAATAAACCGGGAAAAATAATTCAGCAAAGCGGTTATTAGAATGGAATGACATTCAGTCTTTTTCTTGGTGACATTTAAAAGAAAAAAGAATGGAAACAGCTTGTTTTTGACATGAAATGGAATATATTAGCTGATCAGAGTGGTGCACAGTAAGTGGTGATTGATACGTTATTCTGTGGTTGTTTTAGAGCAAATAGAATGGTTTAGATGATGTACTGGAACAGAAGAGGCTATTGGAATCGGACATTCAGAAGGCAAATAGATTTTTTCTATTTTATGCTTCACATTTACTGCTCTCTGTCGTGGATAATACTGCAACCATCATAAAGATTTAAACTAACCGTGCTGATAAATACTTAATTCCTCTTGTTTAAGACATCTCATATATTGTTGCTCATACATTTTAAAGATGTATTCTGTCTTAGCTTTTTCGGGTTTTGGGTTTGATCTCTGGCTTATTGACCGACTATTTTAAGAACTGCTTTCCCGTAGTGGCTCCCGTTACATTTGAGTTTTGCAAAGTCCCTAATTAATGGTCCATTATTTACTTGGCTGAGCAATGTATGAGGTGAACATGTTAGAGCTGACCCACAAGACCGAGTGATGGGACTGGTGGTGTGCAGTGGCTGACACTGCTCTCTTTAGTACTGGGGAAAGAGGGAATTTAAGGGGGTAAGCTCTTGATCCGTGCTGGAGAGTCAACAGAGTCTGCTGCTCCGAGAGACGGAGAGTGCTTTCTTGTGAGATAGCAAATGAGTTTTTAAGGCCTTACGCTGGAAGATGCAGTATCACCAATACCCCTTCTATAGCATTTTTACACATACGCGTCACTTTACCGAAGGTTTCAGGATGGTGTCCGTGGTGGGAAGCGCACTCACTAACCGTTCTGTCTTCTGTATTTTCCTAACATAGCTGTGCCTGCATATCATCCTGTACAGGCACTCTCATACGGTCAGGTGTCTTCTCACCCCTGTAAAAACACAACGGTGCCACAAACCATCCGATTACAGGGCTAGGAGGGGGAAAAAGCGGCACCGTTTCAGCGTTCGAAGGTGCCCTGCGGAGGCGCGAGGCTCGGCGGGCAGCTCCGCCCCGCCC
>NW_010388054.1:0-4245 GCF_000710305.1 Buceros rhinoceros silvestris | reverse complement strand
GTGCTTGTAGCAGTAAACCCCCATATTTCTTCCCTCTGCAGATGGTACAGTAATTACCATTTAGCTCTTTGGATGTAACTCAGGGTGTGGAAAAGACACACAAAGTTTGCACGCACGCTAGCTCACCCTTTTACAGAATTTCAAATGTAACCAGTTTTTTGGTTGTATGGTCACATTAAAATTCCCCTTTTGCAACACTTTATGCAAAAAACAAACACCTGGATTCAGAGTTTCCTAAAGGAGTCATCTGAAAATAGGTACTTTCTGCCAAAATGTCACGAAGATTTATGTGCATACATTCACGGATTAAATTGAGGACAGGTGGGAGAACATTCACAGATGAGAAGGAATGGGGAGGGTAGTTATTATGATTTCTGGTGGTTTAGATAAAACAGACATAGGTTTTGTAAAAGGGGAGGTACTGTGCCTGGAAAGCCATCCTTCAGCAGTGAAGTAATTATCTGTGGGATTGTATTTCCTTAAAACGAAAATAGAGGCATTCTGGAATTCAGAACATACTGTCTCGGCTACAACCACAGCACTGAATGGCACTTGGATGCCACGCAGCATGTCGGAACAGATGTTCATGGGGAGGATTCACAGTGTTCCAGCACAGTGCAAGCAGGCACTGGAACACTGCCGCTGGCTTCCCTCCCCAGGCTGGGATAACTGTTCCTCTCCTCAGCACACCTCCTCCCTCCACAAAACAGGAGAGAGCGACAGCTGGCACAGAGGACAACAGGATGGTCACTGTTATCCCACGGAGCCCCTCAGCCATGGGCACCCCTAAGCCCTCTGCAGAAAGTGAGCACTGGTCATGAAACACCAGAGCAACACCTTAAGTCAGGGCAAGAGGAGACTCAAACCAAATAAGCTGAAGTAAAATCAACAAGAGCACCAAGTTGTATGTGAAAATTAGTTTTGAAATCTGATTAGTATTTCAAACACTTTTTCAGCACCTAGGTAATCTTAGAGTACAATTACCGGTATGACAGGCCTGCTGGAAATAGATGCTGGAGTCTGAGGAATGTCCCCTTATCTGGATTTTTTTTTTTATTGGGCGCAGGGGGGATGTCCATTACAAGTCCTGCTGTGTCCAATCCCTACACAAGACGCTTTCAAACTATGTTGTACACTGAAGAAAACTGGAACATAGCTCAATAGTCAGCCAAGCCGGATGTAGTTTTAGTCTCTCTAAAACACCATCCCAACTACCGCCAGCATCCATAGCTAACGTACACTGTAAATCCCGCTGTTCAGTGGGCACTAAATTCCTTTTAGATTAAAATTAGCGTTATTCCAATCGTGCACCGAAAGCTGGCTGTGTATACGTTATGGTTCCTTTAAAACAGCGGTGCAATGAAGATCAACATATTCCCAGCTTTAAATCACAAAACACGATTACACCGAGGCAGATGAAAACTGAAGCATATTGACAAGCTTGCCTTTTTTTTTTTCCCTCTGTAGGAAATTACGGTAGAGGTAGGCAGTCTAGTTTCACAAAAGTACTGTATGTCATGTAAATAAACACATAGCTAGTAACAGTCATGAAGGTTGAAGGGCATCTCTAAAGAGAAAACTATGATTCATAGACTCTTCGTTAAGTTTATTTATTAGAGGGACTAGAGAAAGTTTCAGATTGGGCTGTAAGGTGCTAATAGTCTGACCAGATAAATGTTAGCTTATGAAGTCTGGATGCCAGAAGAAACTGTAACATGGTTTAGAACTGACACAAAATTCTCCCATCCAAGGAAAACATGTTATTCTGCACAAAAAATAATAAGTTACATAGTATTATATCTCAGTATAACATTGATGTATTATTATTTTTCAATTTCTAGCCTTCAGGACGGTGCACTGTTACTGCTCTGTATTAATCCTCCCATGCATAAATTCAGTCTTAAAATTGTTAAGTGGAAACTATAAACCTATGTTTCATAATTTATAGTCCATATTAATTCACTGTTGCCTATAATTGCTTCTTAGAAATTTAAAGCTGAAACAGATTTCCTATCTAAATTTATTTTTTCTGTATCACACGTGCAGAAAGGTTTATCAACATAGAGCATTTGCATGAATTCTGAGTCACTGGAATTCCTTTTCTGTCCAGAACTGACTTAAATTGTTTACACAGGGTCAGTGACTGCACGGTTAGACCTTAATAACAGCAACACTATTGCAAGCAAAACAAGTTGAATTTAACAAGTTTATAATTGATGATTATTAACAACAACCTGTTCAGTGAGTATTTCACTATTAGTTTGATGCATCGGGTAATGCTCCAAACACAGGGGCATTTTTTTGACTCTTTGCTTACCCCGTACCTACAGAGTTTGATTCGTGACCACGATCAAGGTAACACAAGGCCATCTAGACCTGCCTGTTGTCTCTGAAACCTGAAAGAAGGGTCATTTTTAGAACGATGTCTAGTCATTGCACCCTGCCGGGTACAACTGAATTTGTTACTCTTCACATAACACACTTTCTTGTCTGAGACTCACCAGTCCAACACAATCTCTGGAAATATTTGAATTACGTTAGACTAATATATGATAGCTATGTTGTTTGCAAACTCGGAAAAGTGGCAGATTCAAAGCGTTCTGTCACCCCAGCAGGATGTTAAAATTTGTGTATCTATTTACACGATGGGATCAAATTGTGCCCCCATTTTCACATGTACTGAAACCAGTAGAAATAGGCAAGTGAAAAAGAAAGCAAATGTAAAGTGAGGTCATTGGTCCTTTTTCCTCAAAGACAAGAAGATTTCACATGGCAACTCACTCTGGGAAACAATCCATTTTTGACCAAATTAGTCCCAACTTTTTAGCAACTATGTTACACCAGGATACATTTAGTCCCACTGTTCTTTGTTGTTCTCATTAATTAATAAGCCATATTATGTCACTCAGTCTGCATGCAAAAGTATCATTACTGTTATTTAATTACTTCATTTTTGTAAGAAAAACTACCAGATTCAGTTGCGTATAACCCGTAAATGTGGCCAAATCAAAGTTGTGCACTCCAACCAAAATATCTTTTACTTTGTTTCTGCACATATAATTGCATGTAATTTTTAGTTGCGTACGGAATTTTGATGATAAAACCTCATTAATCACATGTTCATAAATGTAGCAAAAATACATCCAAGCAAACGTGGTATAATGTTACAAACCTAAGACATGCTTTAGGATGGAAAGAGGCCAGGATCCCCATCTTCATCTATCCCCTAACGTTACATAAATGACTAAGTCATCATATTGGTGGTTTTCACATGGAAATATAAACACCGCTGAAATTCCATACTCTATAAATGGCTATGACTCTAGAGTGCTTAAAATTACCAAGAGTACCGTAAGAATAGTGTACACAGTATCCTCTGACGGAGGAGAACTGCCAAGGCAGTGCTGGCAGTGTGGTGCAGTTGATATGGGGCATTAATTGCCACCCAGGCTTCTGCTCCTGGGTGCATTATCAGCTTCCTCTGTGTCCTCACACGCAGGTTGCTTCAGATCTCTGGCCATTCTGTTCCCATGAGCGCCAAAAGTGTTTGCTGTTATACTTCTGTCACTCCGGTTATTTAGCTCTTAAGGCCATGCATGGCTATGGCTGCTGAGAGAATAGGGTCTTAAACTTTATTTAGCTCCTATTCTAGCACTAATTAAAAATAACCTCCCACATAGGACATTGTGGATCCAGTTGCATGCTCTTCTGCAGCGCTGAGGAGCTGAAGTCAGTAGAGTGGCTCCTTATCTATAGAAGTGTCCAGCTGAGAAAACGTTTCCTCTTTCTGTGCTTTTGCAACTAAACCAAAGGCAGGTTATATTCTGATCTAATTATAGACCTTTAAATCAGCAGTGTGTAACCAGCTTAGTGTCTTCTTAGCTTCAGAGTCTTGAGAAGACAACTCACAGACAAGTGGTGGTGGTGAAATCCAGTCAAGCAAGACATGCCTCTGATTTTGAAGCAGAACTCCATTCTATGTTGATAGCAGTATTGGCTCAAATTTCATATTTACATTCTAGTTTTTAATGGCTTGCAGTTAGGATTCAGACAAGCTGTTCCGTAGGTGGTCTAAATTATATCCTGTGTGCATGCTGCACGCTGAGAAGAGTTTGCTGATCTAACAAATGATAAAAGACTAAGCAGTCACCCACTGTAAGTCCAAATCTTTACCCTGGCAAACCTCACATGGATTTTTCGCAGGCGTTTTGCCTGGGTCGTGACTGTAGACTTTGGCCCATTTTG
>NW_010388053.1:0-2293 GCF_000710305.1 Buceros rhinoceros silvestris | reverse complement strand
TCTGTTTCTATCTCTCATATATGTAGTCTGTATGTTTTCATTTCCTTTGCCCGACTAAAGCCTTAATGAGCTCGTTAACATGCTGATAAGCCGTTAACAAGCATCAAAAGTTTTTTTGTGTGTGGTTTGGCTGGTTTTGCTTTTCCAGCTGACATGCTATTCTGTCCCATCCCTTTCAGTGGGAAACAGTCTCCCCTTTTTCAAACTGAGACAACGTACACGTAGTTTCCTGTAAAATTTTGCTGAGTTTCATTAAAAAGGCTGCTTTTTGTCTTCCACATGTATTCAGATGAAGACCACAGTCCTTCAAAGATAAATGCCTCAAAAATTTGTCATTCATCAATAGATCTACCCTACTAAAAAGTAAAATATAAGATAAGCCTTTGCTTACAACCTATACTATCCACAAATAACAAACCTAGCAACAGAATCAGAAAATAACATAAATTTCTTTTTTTAAAGAACACGAGGAGGAGCCTACCTTATGAAACAATTATAGATTGAGGATCCTAAGTGGACAGAAGCACAGCTCAGGCACTCCCAAGTTCAAGTCCAGAGTTCATAGAGCGATCAGGGATTCAGATACTCCCTCCCATCTTCTCTCCTTGCAATGTCTCTTGCTTATTTATAGGATAGCAGTTCCCATTCCTAGCCCATCTCAGGCATCCAGCTCAGCCTGGATTCTGCTCCAGGGCCAGGTACCCACTTGTTTTGCACTCAAACTGTAGGCGTTCTTTTGTTCTAGTATATCTAGTACTCACTTCTCTATATCTTGCTTCCCTGATCCTAAACTAGGCCCTCACATTTATGGAATGTGAAAAGGCAATTACATGTTAAAAGGTGTTAATTTGCTAATGATGTCTAAACATACAGATAGGTTCAGCTGAGGCTAAGTAGAATCCTCCTCATTACCTTCCTTGATGATGCAAACCTTTGACTGTTACACAAAAAGTTTGAAAACTATTGACACAAAAGCTCAAAACGTAACGGTAGAATAACCAGGAAGATTAAAGTTGCAGTTATATTCATGCATGTACATGAAATATCTTGTATTATTTTTTTTTAAGTTAAAAGAGCTATTATTAGAAATGCAGCTCTTTGTGGGTAAGTGCAGCAGATGGTGCATAGGAGTGAGTGGTGAGTAATTTACAGTAAACAAATTCTTTATCTCTGACGGGTCATGGGGAGAACTAACATGGTCCCCAATTCAATCAGGGAGTCATTTGGAAAACAGTGGTGTTCAAATCTACTAATCATAGTGAAACACTTTTAAAAGAAAAACAAAACCAACACAAAGCCTTTAGATTACCAAACCGAGAAACACTTTTTCTACAGAAATTTTAAGGACATGCCTTCTGGGGCTGACAGCATGATGCAATTTGTAATGGTTCTCCAGTATACTCAGCATCTACTTACTATCGAGAGCACTGTTCCAGGCTTAGCACCACTGAAGCAGTCAAATTTAATCCAGGTGTTTACTGCCACACCACAGATCTTGTTAATAGCCTTTATACATGGGCTATTATGTAAAAATAAGAATTTATAATTACTTTAACCATGTGTCTTACAAGACAAAACACAATGCATATCTGGGAATGTTCAGCAGATTTTCCTCATCTTTTGAGATTGTAATCTGCTTCAGAAACAGATGAATCCCTCTGAATAAAGCAACCCTAACTAAAGGTGAGGGATTTTTCATACATGGTTCAGACACAATACATTAATGAGGAATTTAGTTCTGCCCGTATTAGATATGTCTATCTTCAGCAGTACTATGAACTAACAGTGACAGAGCACTAGCTTCCAAATGCATGTTCTCTATTTTAAAATTTTGACTCAAACAGCAACATCCGTCTAGCAGGTAACTACCGTTACCAGCTGTTAAGGGTCGAGGGACCGAGGTAATAATAACTCCTCGAATTACCTTAATGAATCCTTCTGTCTTGTTATAGACAGAGGGGATTTAGAGGGGAAGGAAGAAATTCACACCTCGGTCTGCATTCGGAACTGAAACAAACTTTTAATACACAATAAAACTACTTTATACATATGCACAAACCGAGAAAAAGGAAAAAAAATGAAGACGTGAAGGTTTACGCAAACTGTTCTTTTTCAAGGTCAGAATTCTGGGCAGGCAGCCAACGGCGAGATAAGAGTCGGAGACCTTGCAGCTCTGCTGTCCCGGCGAGGAGCAGAATTCCTCTCGCGCCGGGAAAGGTGGGGGCAGCGGCCTCCGTGGGCAGCCGATTTTAAGCAGAGAGAAAAAAAAAAGACTCTCGGCACGACACAGAGT
>NW_010388052.1:0-17191 GCF_000710305.1 Buceros rhinoceros silvestris | reverse complement strand
CAAGCTGGCAGGAACATGAAAGCTCTGCGCAGCTACGCTTAGAGGAGAAATGTGCTATATATGCAAGAGTCGGCCCAGCAGCCTGGAGTGCTCATTTCAGGCTGAGACCATAAAATTCCTAGAAGACCTGTAACTTCTTTATCCTGCAAAGCCCTTAGGAGAATAAATAGAAGCAGCAGAGTAACTGAGGGGATGCTGTGGGTTTAGGAAGGTACTTCCATTTTTACTGTCGTGACACCTCCCAGATCAGACCTCGACTGCAGAAAGGCGAGACCAGAGCAGAGAGCACCAAGGTGTTACCAGCCCGGCCTGAAGAGGGTGGTCTGACACCGTTGCTGTGACAGGGAATCCCAAATCCAACGTGAAAGTAAACCTAAAGCAAAAAGAAATGTTTGTTTTGGCCTGGGCCACACAGCGTATCGCCTGCAGTCAGCGGGAGCCCTGCTTTTCGGCAGCCGTGGAGGAGACACGTACAGCTCAAGTACGATTTTGTAGAGGTTCCTGTAAGTGAATTCTCTTCCCTTTCTTTCTGCAGCACCTTATTTTTGCGGTGGTGCAATCTCGAATTCCTCTGGTACGCTGCAGAGTCCCTTCTACCCTGGAAGTTACCCAAACAACGCTGACTGTGTGTGGGAAATACAAGTAGAGAACAACTTCCGCGTTATGCTCACATTTAGAGACATCGAGTAAGTAACACATCGACTCCCCGGGCAAATAACACGGGCAAAAACTTGCTGGAGAAGTTTGAAAGCTTATTTGAAACAGGAAACCTTCCCGATTTTAAAGATTCTTTCAATAGCATCCAGCAGTGGGAAGACCAGAACAAAATCTGGATTCCTTGAGTGTTTTCCGCTCACCATTTGCTGCCACAGCTACGAACAAAACGAATAAAACCTCTGCTGTGAAACCTTTCAAGTGTTGAGATATTTATCGTGCGTTAGGCACTCTTCAATCAGAGTTTCTGAGAGGCGGTTGACAAGATGCCGACATTTGTTCTCCAGGATGCAAAGCGGCGGGTGCCAGTCCGACTACGTTGAAGTCTACGACGGGCCCCCCCACTCTTCCCCGCTCCTTGGGAGACTTTGTTCTGGCTCCTTTCCCACGTACACGTCCTCTTCAAACATGATGACCGTTCGCTTTCACAGCGATTCTGGATACACCTTCAGAGGGTTTCAGGCTCGCTACTCCTCCATTCCAGCAGACCGCAACACCAGTAAGTTCCCAGTCGGTGTTTCTCAATGGAGAAGCCTGTTTATTGCTATTGTTTCCACAATAAATATTTGTGTACATTTAAAGGTGTTAGGGAAATGAGACGATGCGTGTGAAATCTGATGTGTGTGAGCTACTTACCTTCGAAAACAAGAAAAAAACCAACCTTTGCTTCAATTACAACCTTTAATCTTTAAAAACTTCCTGAAGTCACTAATACACTTTATCTTCTTCTTCCACCAGCCCTCCTGTGCTTGCCTGACTACATGCACGCAGTGGTGAGCAGAGACTACCTCCAGTCTGAAGGCTACTCGGCGCAGATGGTCACCCTGAGCGACGGTGGCTGTAAACCCACGGTCACGCCACGGGAGGTTGTATTCAACATCCCCTACAATGGCTGTGGGACCATCCGAGAGGTGCGCTCACCCCGGGGGGCTCTGAATTGCAGGACCCACTTGGAAACGGGTCAGGAAAGGGCCGTTGTGGTTCACGAGGGGGAGAGTGGACAAACCAGAGGCCTTTAGAGCTGTAGCTTTCTGTGCCTTTGGGAATGGTCACGCTTAATAGAAACGAGCTTCTTGGGAGGAAAGCATGGGAGCTGAAGGTTCCATGATTAAAGTAGATGGAAGTCTGGGAAGTGCCATGCAGGTTTGGGGTGACCGTGCTTGACAGGAGGATTAAGGGGGTTCCTAGGAGGCACGGGCTTGTAAATTGGTCGAAGAAGCTTATGATCATGGTCAGGGTCAGGAGGGAGTTTTTGTGAGGGAGGTTGTTTTATTAGTAGGGGTGTTAAAGTAAGTTAGTTAAAGTAAGTAGTTAAAGTAAGTAAGGTTAGTTGGAGGAATTAAGTAAGTAAGTAAAGAAGTAAGTAGGGTTAGTTGTGAGGAATATTAGAAGTTTTGGTTGG
This sequence comes from Buceros rhinoceros silvestris, assembly GCF_000710305.1. Lineage (NCBI taxonomy): Eukaryota > Metazoa > Chordata > Aves > Bucerotiformes > Bucerotidae > Buceros > Buceros rhinoceros. The sequence goes on along the minus strand of NW_010388052.1, from coordinate 15,075 downwards.
ATGATTAATGAGAAGGTTAGTCACGATGTTAGTATAATGAGAAATCATGGGTTTGGGTTGAGTTGAGGCATGTCGTTAAGGAGGGGAGTAGTTCCTCTTTCTTTAGCTTAAAAGGCTAATGCTGGTACATAGCTTCTTAATGATTATGAGGATAGTACAGATGATCAGTTTTCGAAGTGAGTGAGGGGGGCAGATTCTACAATGATTGGTATGAAGCTGTGGTTAGTGCCGCAGATTTCTGAGCATTGGCTGTAGAAAATTCCTGGTCGAGTGGTAATGAAGGATGTTTGGTTTAGTCGACCGGGGATTGCGTCAGTCTTTACTCCTAGGGTGGGGATTGCTCAGGAGTGGAGTACGTCATCAGCGGTGACGATAATGCGGATGAGTGATTCTATGGGGATAACAATACGGTGGTCAGTTTCTAGGAGTTGGAAGTGGCCTAGGGGAAGGTCTGTTGTTGGGATTATATAGGCGTCGAATGTTAGGTCTTTGAAGTCTGTGTATTCATAGGATCAGTATCATTGGTGGCCGATGGCTTTTAGAGTGAGGTCTGGTTCGTCAATTTTGTCCATCATGTATAGGATTTGTAGGGATGGTAGGGCGACTAGAATAAGGACGATGGCGGGAAGACTTCTTCAGATTAGTTCGATTTCTTGTGCGTTGACAGTGCTTGAGGATAGTTTTTCTGTTAGTATCAGTGCAAGGAGGTAGAGGACTAAACTGCAGATTGCTAGTGCTACTATTAGGGCATGGTCGCCATAGGGTTGGTGGTTTTGGTGCAGATGGTCAATGAGTTGGCTCTGCCTTGGATTTGACAAAGAGCTTTCCTGCCCTGGCTTCTCTTTAATTACATACTTCAGCACCCTTGTTTACAATGTGCGGGCAGAAAACACCAATATCAAGCTTCTTGGCTTAAAGAGCTTAAAAAGAATCTACATTTTTTAGATTGCATATTACTCTAGAACACAGAATGTGATAAAAATGCAATTCCTCATTTTACACTACGTGTTACACAGGAGAACAATGATACAATCAACTATTCCAACATGATCACAGTCACACCTTCTGGGAATATAATCACAAGGAAAAAGAATATTCACTTACATATCAGTTGCAAAATGCTGCAGAACACATGGGAGGAAATAATGTATTTTGCTGAGGATACTGTGGACGTGAGTGAAAATCAGTTTGGAAGATATGACATAAACATCACTTTTTACGAATCCTCGTCGTTCTTGCGGCAAGTGCACGACTCGCCGTACTACATTGACCTGGACCAGAATTTGTACCTCCAAGCTTATCTTCACAGCTCTGACCCATATCTCACCGTGTTTGTGGACACTTGCGTGGCATCACCTGATCCTCAGGATTTTAACACACTGGCCTATTACATAATCAAGAGCGGGTAAGAGCTTTCGCCTGTCCTTAGAAGCGTCGCTGTAATGTATGTAAAAGAATAGAACCAATCTGCACTGGTTTAGATCTCAGTATCAACAGACTGTTGAAAATGGTCTTGGATTTTTTATTTTTACACTGTGAGCCTGGAAATAAGAAATGACATTTAGATCTTACTAAATTTCATTTCACTTACTTCATCCTTGTCCTATATGCAAAATTCACAGTAGTGGGAGTGAGGTAGATGAGATGAGATCATGAAAACTGGCAGCAGGAACCTACTGTTCTAGGCATTAAATATTTTAGTAAAACCAGGTCAAATGTTAGGCTCATTTTTTTAAGGCTCATATAGCACAGACATTAGTAAGAGTCTGTTCTCCCCTTTTCACTGCTTATAGTCTCCTTTTCTTGGGAGAAAAAAAAAGTTGTCAATGCTCTAGCTGCTTCATAGCACTTCAATAAGTCTGTATTTGACAGGACAAGGGGTAATGGCTTTAAACCGAAAGAGGGTGGATTTAGATTAGCTCTGAGGAAGAAATTCTCCCCTGTGAGGGTGCTGAGGCACTGGCCCAGGCTGCCCAGAGAGGCTGTGGATGCCCCATCCCTGGCAGTGCTCAAGGCCAGGCTGGACGGGGCTCCGGGGACCCTGCTCTGGGGGGAGGGGTCCCTGCCCGAGAGGCTGTGGATGCCCCATCCCTGGCAGTGCTCAAGGCCAGGCTGGACGGGGCTCGGAGCACCCTGCTCTGGTGGAAGGTGTCCCTGCCCGTGGTGGGGGGGTTGAACTAGATGGTCTTTAAGGTCCTTTCCAACCCGAACCATTCTATGATGATTCTATACCATGCTGTAAAAGTCACGTTTTTATCCCTTTGTGTTCTCAGTACCTGCCTGCTGACAGGATTTTGGTTTAACCTGTTTCTGCAGAAGTGTACATGTGTGTATCCACAGAGACTAATTCTCGTTTCCATTTCTTTCTAGCTGTGTTCGAGATTCTTCCTATGTCACATACTACTCCCCCTACAGCCACTTTGCTCGGTTCAAATTCAATGCCTTTGAGTTCATCAGCCGCCACCCGCTGGTGTACCTGCAGTGTGAGCTGGTGGTGTGCAGGCTCGGCAACTCTTCCTCCCGCTGCTACCAGGGCTGTGTGAGAAGGTCCAGGAGAGACACAAGTTCTGCTGAGGAAAAAGTGAACGTGGTTGTCGGACCACTTGAGCTTCGAGAGGGGGCTGCTCAGAGCAGGACGACTGGTAAAGTCGAATAAATTCCTCCCACATTTACGTGGAGATTACTGCAGGCTTCAAGGAAAGCCGTAGTTCTGTGTTTCTGACACCAGTCACTGAAATCTGCTTTTGCTAATTCTGCCATAGAGAGGAAGGGATAGTTTGGCTGACCCAGATGTCCACAAATCTCTTTTCCCCACTCCTTGCCACCCCCCTGTTTTCACCTGCACGTCTAAGAAGCGTAGCTGCTTTGGCCGTCCCGAGGGAGCGGTACCGCGTAACCCAGTTTAGTGCTGTAACTCCGCTGAGTTAACTGGCTCGGCTCTGCTGTGTAAGGTGACGGGCAGCTGGGTACGTTAGTCCCCTCTGCTCTCCTCTGCTGATGAAGTTTGCTCACGATAAATTGTCACCCTTGCTAATACAAAGCCTGTTCAAACAGCTGGCAGCAATGACTCTGGCAGAAGTTCGCTCATTCCTGACCCTGATCTGGGAACTGTCATGTCCATGCAGTAGGTCTTTGCGCCCTGAGCTGTAAAACCCTGAGATCAGACCCCTCTGCCTTCAGCCTCGGGCTGGGCTCCTCTGTGCCCCCTCGGCAGGCAGTTCCCGCTGCTGCTGCTAGTCCCCTCACACGGGTCGTTGCTGCTGTCGCCATCCTGGCACTTGGCATTTTAAATGGTTAAGAAATAATTTCAACATTCATCTCACCAGCTGTTTGGCACAATCGTTTCATCATTTTTCTCCTCTTTAATTCTCTTCTCAAATCCTTCAAAGATGCTTTATCTTATGTCTCAAAATTTTGTGAGTTGGAGAGAAAATACGGATGAGGTATCCATAAATATTTCAAAGTTTATTAAAAGAGAGGAAGATTTAATGTGGGGAGAAGCAGTAGGTCATGTCTGGAAAGGAATGTAAAAATTGGTCTCACCATGGCATCTGGAGTTGTGGCTACACAATACTCTAATTGTTTTGAGCATCACTTTTAGTGCTAAATTCCTCGCTGAAACAATAATGGGTCTGTGCTGAGATTTCCAGGCTGAAGTGATCTGTTCTGTGAGCAGTGGGATGAAAATCAAGGGAAGGAACGTTTACAAGGCAATGATTCTATTCTGTCTTTCAAATTAATGTCTCTGAAATTTAAATAAAAATGATACTTTACCATGTGAAGAGCGTGGTCTGTTGGGTTAAAAATTCACCAGGGGATGGACTGTGCCCCTGCTTCTGAGAGACTGCACAGGGCATTTCCAGAGATCTGACTGCAGGCTCCAGAAGGCACGAGCTGCTGCGTTTCCTTTCTGCACGTGCAGGTCTACAGGCAGCGCCTGGCCCCAGGATTGCTGACTCTTGATTCAGAAATGCCTTTTCTGTGGTTTCCATCACTTTCTCCTGCCTGTCACACGCAAAAGCAAAATGACCCACATTGTTCAGGGGACAGGCCCTGCCTGTGTGCATTTCCCCCGCCGCTACGTGCCCTCCAAAGCAGAGGGCGGGTGGAGCCCCGGAGCGCCCTCTCCCACCCACTGCTCTTCCCACGGCATCCCCGGGGGGAGGACTTCGGGAGCTTCCCCTACACGCCAGGGAGGAAGGGCTGTCCTCTAGAGCCAGTGGGTGTCTCCGTGTTGTTGGAGAAGAAGCTTCCCCCCTGGTACTGCGCTCTCCGCCCATCGGCCGTGTTTTGAAACCCTTCTACACGCTGCTGTGACGTGGGGCGAGGGAGGAACCCCTGGTTTGTGTGGGCGCTGGGCACGCCTCTGCGTGTCTGGCCACAGCAAGGGGGTTTAGGGGAGTTCAGTTGTAAAGGGCTGGTAAAAAAGAAAATAAAATCTAGCAGCAAAGGTAAAACAAACGTCCAAATGCCACAGGGAAGGCCTTGGAAGACTCCTTGGGTCCTCACCGGTGGTAGACATATTTGCAAAGCTGAGAAGAAACAGAGCAGGGAAATCACCACATCCTGAGAGATCTGGGAAAAGTTCCCCACCCATTTTAGTGTCACTGCCATTAGCCTTCTCTACCCTGCCGTTTCTTTATCTCCTCATGACACACACCTCCTGCTCCCGAGCTCTCTGCTACAGCCCTGGCCTCCATCTCGCTCCACAGTGTGGCACTTCTCCAAATGAGCCCCCCAGAGCCGCTGGGTCCCTGCTGCTGCCTCTGTCCTCCACACCAGCCACTCCCGCTTCACCCCCTGCCAGGCGACGGGCACTGCTGCTCGCACAGAGCATCAAAGGGACATCAGCTGGATCTTCCCTCTGCACCCTCAGCACCACCGCCACAGCCCGGCATCTTCCCCCGACTTGCCTGGGCAGTCTCTTCTCATGCTTGATGAGACTCGCTCCTGAAATCAGTGTCCCCACCGACAGGGCTCCTCACGTCCGGCCTCTGTTTGTGCTGTTGTTGGCCAAGGCCGTTAGTTTCGTCCTGTCCCCCCCGACCATGGGGAGTAATTCTCTCCCCTTCTCTTCAGGTGTGTTTTACCTCGTTGAAGATTCATGTTTTTTCCATCAAGTTTTCAGTTCTCTAGGTTAAGTAAACCCAAATTCAAAAGACACTGAGCTGTCAGAGGTGGATTTTTGCCGTATTTAAGGCTGAATCCACCATCTGATCTAAAGGCTCGTCAGCTCATTTGGACGTCTGACCACTGACACACACCCTAAACCCAGCAACACCGTAAGTCTCACCCAGGAAATCGAATCTCAGTCAGGACACTTCTCAGGTCTCACAAAATGTCATCAAAATGTGAAATGTCAAAGACATTTCACGTCTCCTTTCCAGAAGGAAGAGTTTTGTCCAATTTTTAATACTTTTGGTTGCTGATCACATTAAAATGATTTAATTTCTTTTTTTTTTTCCCTATGGTTGTATGCTTTACTTTGTCATCTCAGGACTCACCCAGCCTTTCAGAGTGTGTGGTGAGTAGTCATAAATCAGGCTGAAATATGCTGGAAATGCAAACAGCCAAATCCCACATAAATATTTACCATTGGTGCGTGAAAACATGAAAAGCGAGCGCTGGGATTTTCGCCTTTCATGTCCTAGTTGAAGATCAGGAGAATTAAAGCCAAAGCGTAAACTAAAATAGCTGCTTTGCCCTTTGGTTTGGTTTTTTTTGTTTATTCATTCCGTGTGGGATCAGCGTTATGCCAACCACGTGGTGAAGCCTGGTGCCGGCAAACCCCAGGATGTCAGGACCGGGAGCGGGTGGAAGCCGCTGCCTTCGCTCTGTCTAAAGGAGTTCTGCACTGTAGGCTGCAGTTCGCCTCCTGGTTGTCACCTGCTCCACCCTCAGAGAAGACTGGAATAACTGTCTGACTTTGCTGTTAGATTATTTGATTCCTTCCTTGCGTGTCTGCCACTACTCAGCCATTGCTCACTCAGTAGTAGCTACTCGACCAACAATCTCAGCACCAACTAAACATGTTGTTTGCAACGTCGTGCTAGAATCCCTCACAAGTGCCCGCCTGTGTAGGGTGAGGTGTTGGGAGAGGCTAATCACTGAATTACACCGTGTGTACACACACGGTGCAGCTACAAGCGTTCATAGCCGACAAAACCGCAATTCCCTGAAGTATCACTTGATAAGGCTTTTTTCTTGGGAAGAGGAGGGATCCACAGCAGTTTGGTTTCAAATACCTGCACTTTTTTTGGTTAAAAGATCCCTATATGGAGCCCGTGGGGCTCTGTGTGCTGTCCCCAGGGCTGTCACACCACCCGCTTGGCCAGCACTGGCATTAAAGCCGAGCTCAGGAGCCAAGTCCTTGTTTGCACACTGAGTTTCCTGTGCTTTGGTGTCCTGTTTGTCTTTCTATTCTAATTCTGGAGCATGAAGCAGAGAACTCAGCTCTGCAGTTCCCCTTCCCAGGAACCTACTATAGAAATATTTATAACTGGGTATAAATAAACGTTGGCTTGTTTCTGCCTGTGGCAGCAAAGCGGTTCATTCCCCAGCTGTTACTAACAAATCCCCATGTAGGCTGAGACTTTAAACAGCCAATTTGTGTTTCAGGGTATGGGTTAGGAGCACGATTTTTCTTGACTGAATCACCATCTCCCCACGCCTTGCCAGATACTCCGGGACATCATCTGAATTAAGCCCTAAGCTTAACCTCCTGCTCACAGTCCTGGCTTAGGTGCCCTTTAATGCCCGGGGCTGAACACTTGCACCAAACTCTCATTAAATAACTAAGTGAACATACTCTGGAGATCTCCGTCACCTGACTGACGATTTTATTGTCTGACCAACCCCATCAGACTCACCCACCACAGGCAAGCGTTTCTAAGAGGGTGGCACTAGAATCTGCCATGAAGGGAAACCGGGCAGACAGCCGCTGCTGGGCTGTCCCCTGCGCTTAATAAACTCAGAGGGAAGACCGAGAGGGACCCAGACTCGGCGGTTTTATTTTCATGGGGTTTTTTTAATGTAATTTTTTTTTCTTTGGCAGTTTATATCTAGCTGGGAAAAATGAAGGAGATGATACTAAAATTCTGACAGCAGCTTGTGTATCTGAGGAGATTTTCTATCTCAGGCTGAAGAACTATGACACAAAAAGTGTATTTTAAAGAAATCATGCCTAGCTGTAGAACCTCGTTGGTGGCTCAGCCGAGTCATGGGGTTTGTTTTCATTTCCCAGAATAACACTTGGTTCACCTCTTTTGCCCTGAGTCACCCGGTACCCATCCAAGCAGATTTTCCCTGCTTCTTTCGGAAATAAGTGAATTTATCACCGGCTCTGATGTAGAAATTCACTGGGCTGCAGCTGTTCTACAGAGCCTGCCAAGTTTGAATGATTGTCGTTTTCTTTCTTTTGGGTTTTTGGGGTTTTTTTTCAGTTTTAGGAAACTACAGTTTCAGAGAGATGGCTTCTCTCTTTCCTTCTCTTCTGTGTGAAGACTATGAGGGCTGTAGTTTGACCTCGGACATAGTCACGCAAACCTGTTGAGTCTAAGCAGCTTGCTGCGGGTGTGCGAGTGACTATCAGAACAGGTAAGATGCGGGCTTTGAACAGGCAGAGGAGTGTTGCCTCGGAGGCTGCAGAAAAACCCATCTCCTGGGATGGGGATGGAATCTCTTCGGGTTTTAGTAGACACCTCGTGTGAATTTTCTCTTTCTTCTTTCCCCTCCCCCATCCCTCCTCCTTGAAAACTACACAGATAAATTCCTGGTCCAAGTCAAGATCTTGTTGCTCCTTCTCTTATCTCCCTCATCGCTTCTGCTCATTGCTCCTTAATTTAGGCACAGAGGAAAATGGAGCACTCTGTAGAAAGACTGATTTCTTTTGTACCTGACCAGTTCCTAGAACAAAAGGGCCCTGTCTTGAGGGCTCCTCAGTTGCTGAAGTTACCTGGTTGCAAAGGTTTATCCACAGGTTCTCCTAGTGATGTTGAGGTGTTCCTGAAGCGTTTGGCATTATACCAGCATCTTCCATTGCTGGCCTGGATTTGAGCAGAAGTTTTTTGCATGAGATATGATGAAAATTGAGTTAAGCTGACGTGAGGTCTCTGGTCTCCCACGCAAGGAGGTGGCAAGGAGCAGGACTTAATATTCATGTGGCAAAGCCAGGCCTTATTTCCAAAATGCTGGGTCCTGCCATCCTCAGTGGCGGGCTCAGAAAGCCAGCTGTGAAGCCCCAGTTGCAGAAGAGTGGCCAAAACCTGCAGCTTCATTTTCTTTTCAAGCTCCTGGGCAGCCTGGCCAACGCGCATGTGAAAGCTGCGCACTATGCAGGTAGAGCAAACCCTTCATCTGAGCCTTGCCAGCGTGAAACAAGCCTTCTTTGTCTCGTATGAGTTCAGTGAGTTTTTCTAAGAAATGCGTTGTTGAGGAAGACAAGTGCCCTGCTCTCTGCCAACATGAGAAGGATTAATCCGGGCATCCCATGAGATGTGAGTGTGACATCCCGAAGTATGACAGCCGGGATGACACTTACAGATCAAGCTGATAATCAACTGTTGGAAACACAGACTAGAATCTGCACAGTCTTGAGGTGTTTCTGGCATTGCGTTTTAAAAAAAAGCATTTATTTCCTCGCAGACACGTCGGTCCACCCTCCCGGGAGTGCTTACGGCGGCAGGTGCTCTAGTGCCCAGGGTCTGCCTGTGGGAGCCAGGGGAGCACGGGGCTAAGCTCTGGTACCCCTGCCCCAAGAGGTGCCCCAGATGGCACCTTCCTTTCCTTGCTGGGCTCCTTCAGTCCAGGCTCCTGGACAGCACAAGCGCTCCAAGGCGGGAGATGCTGCAAATCCCTGCAACTCACTCAGCCCACAGAGCCACCCCAGTGGACCCTGGGCAGAGCCACCACCACAGACATGGGCTTTGGTGTTGAGTCTGCGAGGGGTCAGGGCAACACAACCAGCCCCAGCTCAGGGGGCTGGACACTGTTCAAGACAGTGGGAAAACTGAGAGGCAGAAGAAATCTGCCATCATTTTTCTCTTGGCATCACTAATTTTGTCCCTGGCTGCAGGCAGCTGGTTCCTCTCAGGCCAGTGGCTGCCATCAGATATGCCAAGGGGAGGGTTTAACCACTGGTCCAGAGAAGAGAAGGGTTTCAAACAATAACATATTTTAAAAAATCAAGCTATTAGAAACAAACTCTTGCCAATACCAACTGAGAGAATGTTTTTAAAAATTAAAAACATCTCCATTGAATGAAATCACTAACTGAAAAATAAATAAGGCTGGTCCAGCTGCAGAGCACACCCCTTCAAATCCACAGGCTTATAAATTCTGACTCGTTTTGTCAGCATTATGGTTGACATGGGTCCCACGCTGACCGCTGTTGGGATGCTACGGCTGCACGGAGGGTGTCTGCAGGGGTCAGGTACTGCACCGTGTGCTGTTCCCTGCTGTCTCCCTTCCTCTTGGGCTCTCCTCTAAAATCAGATTGGCAGCTTTTGTAACCTGCATCAACGCCCACTCAAACTGTTAGGCATCGTGGGTGTTTAGCAGGCTTGAGGTCTGCAGATGCCAGCAAATACTTGAATTATTTCTTTTGATGTAATGGAGAAAACACCCGTATTTTGTTTTAATGCATTGTAGGAAACAATACATAATGACGAGTAATTGAGTTCTTTAGTGCGCTGGAGGGGCTTAGACAAAGATATAATGACACGCTGAAAGGCGTCCCCGGCAAGCAGGTAAAGGCATTTGGTAAAAGCAGGAGGAGGTGCGTATGTGCAGCAAGTTAGACACAGGCTAGGTCTGAATCACTGCTTGGGATACTCCGGGAGATCAGATCTGTTCCTTACAACAAGGGGGTCATCTGTGACAGTCTCCGTGGGCTTTGGGAATAAGATTGATTAATGCAGGTAATAATCTGGAGCAGTTCAGAGCCAAGGGGTGACACAGTGGTCCTCACTGCGCAGATCTTCAGCTGGAAGCCACCAGTGCACCCAGTGCAAAAGTCATCACTGAGAGGCCATGTGAGCTCAGTTTTGAATTCAGAAAGTGAAGTACCGACAACAGTGACTTTTTGCCACACTCTTCTCAGCACTGACTACCTCGTGAAGTCCATCGCTGGCCACATAAAACATGGTAGGACATGCTGGAGCCCCCTCTAGCTGATAACGTCATTGTGTCAGTGTAACTTTATCAGGACACTCACGTGCCTCACCCTTGGAAAACACTTTAAAATCAGGCCCAAAACCACAGGAACTCATCTGGTGCACAGCACAGGTCACAGCACACTTTCCCTGCTGGTGGGTTCCTTAAAAAGCTGTTGGAAAGTGTTTCCTCCAATAGCCTGAGACTGTGGAAGTCACTAAAACCACGTCAGTCACCCTAAGATTTGACCTAATTCCCTTTTGTCTCCCAAGTCTTTGTCCCTGAGGCTAGGGAATGGGCAAACAGACGTTCTGCAGCTCTGGGAGAAGCTCAGGGAGGGGGCAAAGTTCTCCCCTGGCAGTGCTCCCATCCCAGGGTTCACCAACAGCTCCTTCCATCAGGAAGATGCCGATATCATCTGTGCACTAAGGTCCCGTTTATTGATGTCAGCAATCCACAGCATGTGACACATCTGCCGGACTGGGGTCCTGGCGCTCAGCGGGAGGGAATTAAACCACCGAAATCACTGTCAGGCTCTTCAGGACATCTGAAACTATTAATTTCAGCAGGTACTTGTTAATACTATAACCCACACATTAGCCCCTACAGTCCAAACCTTCAAATAACGAACTCTAAGGAGCAGGACAGTTACGTCTCCTCGTTTTGGTGGAGGATAACGCCCTTCAGAGGTAGCTCCGTCTGGCCGTTCCCATTGCTTCCCAACTGAAACAGAGATTCATTGTTCAGAAGAACCATAAACTAATGAGAAATTCCCTTGTGTGATGTAGAAAAATATCCTTCATGAGAGGTATTACTGTATTTGCAAAATACTCACTACTACACATTTTAAAAATATAAATAACCTTATAAAGAGAAAATTACTGAGAGGTGGTTCCTGGAGGGAGGTTCTAGCAGTGTGGGTAAACAGATAATTTCTGTTAATCTCTTTTAGTGCAAGTTAGCTCTTTTCTTTCTTTTTTCTTCCAGCTTCTGTGCTGTCTGAAGTTCGCAGTAATTTTAATCTCAAATATAACTCCACTGATTTTACTGATTTAGTACCAGGATATTGTTTATGAAGAGGAGGAGTTATAAATCCTGCTGTCATGACTTCAATTTATGGATCCCAAACATTTCAGAATATTCATCCCTATGAGATTTTCACCACACCATAGGCCAATCCCAAACTTTTGTGTCAGGAATACGCCATATCGTCTAGTTTTTAACGAATTCGTGGTACTTTTAGCCGATCTCCTGGTTTTGATTATCAAAAGTTCTTATTCTTGCCTCAAATTTGCAACAGCCAACTAAAAGCCCGGCAGTGTGGAAGTATCACTCATAAATAGCACTGGCTTTTTTGGCTTTCTAAACACTTGTCCCTGAGGCTCGTGAATGGGAGGAGCAGATGTGGGGGCCGCGCTGAAGACCATTACCAGGGCAGCTGGGGCACCGTCTGCCCTGCCTCCTGCGATCTGCAGGATGCCCAGGCCCTCTGCAGCCAGCTGGGGTGGTTGGCGGGTTCCTACCCCTGGAAATGCCCGTTTTGTTCAAGGCTCAGGAGAGATCCTTCTGGTCGCTCTGCACTGCAAAGGGAACGGGGCTTTCATCTGGGAGATGACCTCCCCAGGGGAGGTCTGTACACGGCTGCGTGCGCGTGCAAGACATCAGCAGCGTTTGCTCAGTGCTTATTAGGTAAGTCTGACCTGAGCCAACCTCAAGTTAAATGTCCCCATAAACTCCTGCTGCTTTCCTCCGTCTGGACTGACCCTTTGCCCTCGCTGTACCCCTGCTCATAGCGTGGCAGTGGACTGGTGCCAGCCAAAGCGCCGGGGAGAACCCTGCTACCTACTGCCCGTAGGTATTTGAGTCTTGGTTAGAACTGTAGTGGCCAAAGGTCTTTCCAGGAAAACGATAAAACAGGCCAAGAGGATTACCGGGAGAAAGTCAACATCACCTGGTATTTCCTACTGTCCTCATCCTGTGGAGGCTCCTTCGACTCTTGGTTCCCTTGCAGCCAGCACGGAGGGAGAAATGCCTGTGCAGATGCAGGCGGCAGATCCAAACTGATGTCTGAGTCACCTGGCATGCCCTACCTTCAAAAAAATTAAAACATTGTGATTTAAAAGTCCACATTTCCCCCTGCAGTCATAAGCTGATGTATTTCAGAACTGGTCTGACTTCCATTGTGTGTAGTTCTTACACACGAAGTGTTAATCTGTCCTTAGTTTCAGTAACATCTTCAGCATAATGTGCAGTATAAAATTCCACCGACAGATGCAGTCATCACTGCAGTGACTGGACACTCTGCCTAGAAGTGACCTGCTTTTTTCATTCACAGCTTACTCAGGGCCTGACGCGACCGGTAAACTTCTTAAATTTGTGTAATTGCAGTTAATATCAGTATATTTTAATGTTTTCAAACTAGATTTGCAGAGTTGAAAGCACTGATAGAGGTTAACTGCAAAGTCGGGTGTTGCTCTTTTCATGCTGGATGTGACTTCCCTGTAAAATACCACGCCAGCATAGCCCAGGCACCGAACAGGTGACCAGCTTTTCTATTCTGTCGGTGCTTCACAGAGAGCAAAGCCAAGAACTGCCCCAGATTACACCCATCTAAATGTTAGGGTGGGATAAATTAGGCTTGACTTGGCAGGTACAGAGTTACACCGAAGCTCGCCCTGATGTTGACTCAGAGCAGTGCTGCCGTGGATCCTGTGCCTGTGAGTTATTCAGGAGTGTCACTGGCTGTAGGGATGTGCTTCAGGAGCATGGCCTTGCCCCAGGGGCCAGCAGGAGCATCTGAGCAGGCTGAAAATGCGTGTTCATTCAGAACGAGTGCAATGAGACTGGCGTAGAAGTCTCTCTTCTAACCTGCTTTCTGCCACCTTAATCCCTCCTTAGAAAGAAAGAGCTTTGACAGTGAGTATCAGCTGAGCATGTGAAGTGCAGCGGCACAGGCGGAGAGCCAGCTGGATAGACAACAGCGCTGCAGGAAGGATCTGGGGTGCCTGGTGGAGAACGAGTTGACCATGAGCCAACAATGTGCCCTTTGAGCATCGCCAGCAGGTCGTACGAGGTGATCCTTCCCTTCTGCTCAGTGCTGGTAGGACAGATCTGTAGCACCACATCCCGTACAAGAGAGGCAAGGGCATCCTGGAGCAAGTCTAGCAACGGGTCACCAAGGCGGTCAGGGGTCTGGAGTACGGGAGAAGGAGATGCTGAAGGGCTTGGGTTTGGTCAGTCTTAAGAGCGTGAAAAGGAGATTTTGTTGCCATCTACAGCCACCTGCTGGGGGGGGAGCAGAGAAGAGGGAGCCAGTCTCTTCTCAGAGGTGCACAGCAATAGGACAAGAGACAACAGACACAGGTCAGAACTCAGTAATTTCCACTGAAGGAAAATATTTTTTTTACCATGAGGTGGTCAAACAGTGGAACAGAAACCCAGAGGTGCTGTGAGATCTCCATCCCTGAGGTATTCAATGCTCTCAGAGACGTGACCCAGAACAACCTGCTCTGGAACTGCTTCAAGCTGGGGCTGGACCAGTGACCTCTGGCAGTCCCTTTCAAACTGCGTAAGTCTCTGATTTTCTGTCCTTGAAATGTCCAGGTGCAGGGAAATTCTCTTTTTTCTTTCAAAGAAACATCAACGAGGTTGGTGGATGGATGGAACCAATGTGAAAGGCATGTGAAATATTTCGTAAAGGAACCTGGGGGACCATTTGTGATGATTTCTGGGATATAAGTCATACAGAAGTTGTCTGTAAGCAGCAGGTTTGTGGACATGCAGTATCGTCTTTGGGAGATGTCAGCTTTACACAGAGCCCAAGAAATATTGTCATGGGTGATGTTCAGTGCAGAGAGAATGAGATCTGAGGGCGTGTTCTCACAGGAGGTGGTATAGGGAGAAGTGTGACAGCCACTGCGATGCCCCTGTCATTGGCTCATGTACACGCTCTCTTTGCTATATCAAGAGGAATCACAACTAATTTTTAATTTTGTCAAATTGAAAGTGCTCCCCTTAACTAGGGAACCCTTTTCTCAGCAGCGTTATGGCTCTCTTGCCAGTAACAAGGTCTAGCCTGCACAGAAAAGGTACTTTTTTAATCAATATTCAACATTGCAAATGTCCATCCAGCTAAGACTCGAAACGTTTCAGAGCATTTAGATCAGTATCTCTCAGAGTCCATCCAATCCTCTTATACTACCCTCACATCGTTTTAATCACCCCTAATCTGTAGGAACCAATTCTATTTGCTTACTATCAAGACAAGGGAGGAGCACCAAAAAGCAACCCCGAGGCGCATTCTCCCCTCACAGAACCAACAGACTTTCACACAGGAGGCTTTTCATGAACTTAAGGTTCTCATTCCACACGCTTCACCTTGACAAAGCTTCATTGAATCACAGATGGGTTTGGGTTGGAAGGGACCTTTAAAGGTCACCTAGTCCAGCCCCCGATTGCCTGCAGGTTATTTATCTGGCTAAACCAAATTCAAAGGTTTAGAGCCACGTCTCTTTTGAAGCCCGGGGCAGGGAGCAAGAAGAAGGAACAAGGGCTGTGTCAGATCCCTCTGAAGAAGGAAGTGACATGCTCAGACTTCTGGCCATTCTAGGTCCTTAGCCAAATCTATCTCTGCAACTATTTTAATACCTGTCAGATGGTAAAAAAGTTACAAAGTCTTATCCTATTCTCCATTGATTTTCAAGTTGCTAACAAGGAATCAGAGACCTGGAATCAGAAAAGGGAAGCCGGGTGGCCTCCATCGCAGAGGTACACTTGGGCCACATTACATCCCTAACAGCCCCCTGTCTTGGAGAGCACAGCTCCGCAGAGAAGTCGTGTTTGTGTTGCTCTCCCGTCATCCCCTGCCTCTTTACCTTTTTTGTTTTGTTTGTTCATGTCAAAACACCCTTTACAAAATCATAT
>NW_010388051.1:66587-67172 GCF_000710305.1 Buceros rhinoceros silvestris | reverse complement strand
TTATTATTATTATTACATTTATTTTTGTTGTTATTAGCTTTATTATTTTCTCCCCTTTTTGTCCAATTAAACTATCTTTATCTCAACCCATGAGTTTTTGGATGTTTTTCTGTTCTCTCCCCCATCCGACCTGGGGGATGTGAACAAGTGTCTGGATGGTGCTTAGCTGCTGGCTGGGGTTAAACTATGACAAAGAGGCCCACACCTGTGCCCTGGCTTTTCTCCAAAGTGATTCTAGGACGTGTAAAAGTTATGAAGAAGTTATTGAATTGGCAACTGAACAACCCTGTGCTTTGAACATAAAGAAATTTGAATTTATCCAGTTATTTAGTTTTCATTCATAATAAATCCACACATTAACAAGACTAAACCTGAAAATGTAGCTTTAAATGGGCATTTATCTTACATCTAGAAGAGGCTGTAGAGAAAATAGATCCTTTGTTCTGCTGACTATGTTTTGACTGTAAATAAAACAAGTGAAGGAGTTTCAACTCATGGGTTGTCTGTTCCTGTTGGACAGTTAACTAAAGATCCTCTGTTTTATTGGCAAAACTTAAGCTGAGGAGAGCACACTTAACTCTTTAC
>NW_010388051.1:47399-66540 GCF_000710305.1 Buceros rhinoceros silvestris | reverse complement strand
CACTTAACTCTGTCCCTGTCCCCATCACTGTGATGCTTAGGAGTGCTTCTATTTTAGTTTTGTTTCCTTGTAATAGGAAGACTGAAACTAACCCTAAAATGTGCTGCTGATCTTGGTACTTAGAATAGAATAGAATAGAATAGAATAGAATAGAATAGAATAGAACAGAACAGAATAGAATAGAATAGAATAGAATAGAATAGAATAGAATAGAATAGAATAGAATAGAATAGAATAAAGACAAGACTGGACTAGACTAGACCTAGACTAGACTAGAATGTCTAAACTCAGATTTTTATCTGTGTAAAGCATAACATCCTGGGGAGCTGGACACATTACAAAGAACAAGTTTAAATGGAACAAAACAAGTTTTATTCTAACAATTTTTGCTTTTCTAGAGCTCAGACATGTCAGGTACTGGTTGCTTCTGTCTTGGGGCCTTTAAGTCCTGTTAAACTTCAAAGGGAGTTAGGGGAGTTGAGCACTTTAAAAAATGATGCCCATCATTCTTCTTCACCTCCAGTTTTGATCCTGTGCGGTGGGTGAGGTGCCGTGGCAGTGCCACAGCCCGCGCCGCTGCCTCTACCCTGGACTCCCCACCACAGGTGGTTCAGACGCTAGTCTGAGCAACAGTGGTGGAGGTTCAGTTTTGTTCCATCAAAGCAAACACCTTAACTCCTGAATCTTAATCACGACCCTGTTGCCTTTTTCCTTATATTTATCCCTGTAGGATTTTTCATCCTCTGAAACCAACAAAAAGATCATATTTTGCTTCAGTCTCTGAAACCTCGTCATTTTTTCCAGACTTTCCATTTCACGCTGTTTGGATTTTATTAAGATCACTTTACACAAAAGCAGAGTACCAGCTATGTGATGCCCTGAGGGATCTGAAAGGCTGTTGCCATAATGTTGCAAAACTCTGGAGACATTTTTTGTCTACCAGAAGCTCTTTGGAGGATTGTGGTGAGGGTTATAATATATTTTAGATGTTAACTGCAGGGAGCTTGAACCCCATTAGATTTTAATACAAAAGTTGTCTTTTAAATCTATTAATTGGCACATCACATAAATATTGATGAAGTAATACCTGTCTTCAAAATGGATTGTGTTTTCTTTATATCTTGGGATGGAGAGGACTATTTTTATTCCAGAATTATCGATATTATCTCTAAGGATAATATTGTGAATTATCTGTTCTTAAGACTACGACTTTCTCCTGAACACTCAGTTGATCATTACTAATGAACATTACTAGTTTTCTCCAGATATTTTCCAGAAGCAATTCTGGTTTATTTGTTTCTGCCTCCAATACATTCTGTTCTTCCCAAACACAGCCCTAGATAAGTTTTTTAGAGGTTGACAAAAGCTTGTCTCCTCCAGTGAACAAGCAAAGATTTTGCAAAGGTTTTACTTTCACCGGTCAGCCTGGAATTCAAAAGCAACTGCTGAAGTCTCAGTAGTGTCTTATGTAGCACAACAGGCCTATCCACGTGAGTTTTGAAATAAAATTGTGTAGGAAGCCGTATTCTAATTTGGCAAGAAGGTAGGTCTCATGGAAAAGATTGTTCCATTTTCAAAAAGCTGTATTCAGGACACATTTTTCAGAAATGCTTTGCAATTCTGTTTGCATCAGGCTTTCTGTGGCCATACTGAAGGTTCTGGGGTATTAAAAAATAATGATGTAAACTACCAAAACACTAAAGGAATCTGGTATGTTAAGACAAATTGAAATATTTCTATTATTGAAGGATGTTATTCATCAATGACTCAAGTCAATGATTTTCTATCAATCACAGATAACTGGAATTCTTTACAGGAAGTATCAGACCAAATAGAAGATTATTTATTTTAATTTCCAAGATTACAAGAAATCTATAAAAATACAGAAATCAGACATGGATAATATTATGGAATGACTAATATATCAAATTGTGACACTGTTTAACACCATATATTTCAAAGTAATGGTCTATCATCTAACATTGATGTCTACTTCCATTTTCTATATTTCCCAGCCCTCTTTGTCATTGCTTTTACCATGTACCCATCTTCTTCGTCAGAATAATGCTGTGGATATATCACAGATGAGGTTAACAGCAGTTGCTCTCTCAAAAGAAGAAAATAAATTTTATTTCTGGTGATTTTTTTCACTATTTAATCATCTTATCTACAAAAACACTGTTTCTATTGTCAAACAGACGGAATGGCTTTTGTAATTACCAAGATAGCTTTAGATGGAGCCTCACGTAAATGTACTAACAGTTATAATTTAACCTTCTTAGTGCTGTCTTTCAGTACAGCTTCTTTGCAGTGATTAACCATAATAGCATTTTTAATTGGTCAATGTTCTCTTATAATGTCAACTTTTCAAAGTCATGATGTGCAATGTACTTCTGGCATCAATTGGTTAAGAGAATTAAATTTAGCTCCCACTTACCAGTGCAGGTACTTGAAACAATGTTGGAAATAGCTGACTGTATTACCTCAAGTTTTTATTCTATGATAAAACTTCTTTTTCACTATCCAGATGATGATTAAAACTGAATTTGGAAGTTATGTTCACAAAGTTCTGCACATATTCTCTTGTAATATGTCTCTCTTCGATGGTAAAAATAACTGCAGATGCTTGGAATTCCAGAGTACAGCTACCAAAGCTGGCATTTTCTACTGCAAGATGTGCACTTTTTATAATAGTTAGGTAAAAATTACACAGTACTCATTTTTTTTCCTCTGTTCTCCTTAAATCTCGTTGTAGGATGTGTGACACAGGAGAAGGGCTGTTCACCTTTCAGACACGAGAAGGGGAAATGATATATCAGAAAGTCCATTCTGCAACACTGGCAATAGCAGAGCAACATGAAAGATTAATGATGGAGATGGAGCAGAAGGCAAGGGTAAGGTCCTTTCACCAAAATCTTTAAACATATAAAAAATTGGTAATGAACAAAAGAAGTGTGGAACAATGGCAGTCCGTGGATTCAGGGGTAGTGATGGTATTAGCTGTGTGGCTAAGACAAAACAGACTTTTTCATGGTCAGGCGTTTTCAACATGCGCTATACAGTGATCTCTTGCTGGCGTCTTTCTGGAACGGTGGATAGCGTTAAAGGTGAGATCCCTGGTTACCCTCTTGAAACCTGTGACTCTGTTACTCAAAGATGAAGCCTTTAGCTGAAGCCAGCTGTGAGTTGACTATCCGTGAATGAGTATTCATTGCTCCTCATGGCCTCACAGGTGGTAAAAAAAAAAAAGTCCAGTATGAACACTGCCAGGTGACGGCAAACATGCTCTGGTTTTTTAAGCCCTGAAAGAAATTATTTTCCCAACACTGATATGTAGCAACACAATGTGAGTTCAAAAAGAGCTGGTTTTAAGTTTAGAATTTCCAGTTTGCACAAGTTGTCTTTAAGCAACTACTGAAAACTGGAGTTTTAGGACAGAAAGAAAAAGATGTTCCCTGTGTGCTTAAGAATAGAGATGGTCTTGAAAGATCATTCTGGAAAGCTAGCTTTCAACTGTGGTTTGAAGCTACCTTTGTACCCACCAGAGAGCAAAAATATGGAGAGGCCGGGGAACCTGGTCTGCACGCGTTTCTTCTTGGATGACCACAATTCTCCACATACCTTTGTCCCTAGAAAGGGATGGGTAATTGCACCATTTCCAGTTACCCTCTTCCTCCCTTCCCTTGCCCACCATGTATGTGCCCACAGTCCTGCCAACATGACTTACATGATCCTCTCCCACCTCTGTTCACTCTCAAATTATCTTGTTCACACTCCTGAGAGAAACGCTTTTGCAAAGGGCAGCTTAAGACCCCAGTATTCAACTCCTCCTAGTTACTCCCTGGATAAGTCTACCTCTATTCACTGAAAAAGAAACTGCAAAAAGATTTCCACGTCAAATATCTGTTATGTTGAATGCTTCCCTCAGACTCTGCATGCCCCTAAGTAAGATCTGAGACAGGAAGCTATAAAAAGTGACTTTTTGGTGGTTTATGAAGAAAGGTCGATGACTTTTTCAATAAAACTAGACAAAGTGTGAGCATTTTCACAATACTTGAGATGCACGAACTTTGGACAGAGAAAGCAGGAAGAGGAGTCAAGGTTAGGGTTAGGGACACTGGAGCAACTGCTGGAGAGTCCCAGAAAAATAAGAGTAAATGGAAGAGTAGTAATAGTAAAAGTCCTGAAAAAAACAACTGCATTCTGATAGGCAGAAAGTGGTTGAATGACAGTCCAAAGCTAGGAAAAAACATCATTATGAACAAATTTGCTTGTAAAGTATCTACATCACTAAGAGAAATTAGAGCATTTTCATGGTGATTTAAAAAGTGCTTAGACCAGCATCATACAGAATTTTCCTTTCATGGAACCACCACTTTCAGGTCTTCCACCTATCAAATGGCAGCTTTGCTGCTTAGCAAAGCCATTTCTGTTCAGCTGTCAGTTGACTTCCTCAAAACCTCGTTTATGAAGGCTGGGGCCATATGGTTCGTAATATCAAACTCAGAGCAGGTTGAGAAACAGCAGTGACTCATCAGCCGTGCAGTTTCTAACGGACTTGGCCTCTGGATGAGGCTGCGCTGTGAGGAAGGCTGGTCAAAGCCTGCTGTAGGCTGCATAAAACCTGCGGGCAGTGTAAAAGAGGCAGGAAAATCTGTTGATTTTATATTTCTACTAATAAGCTAATGTTGGTTTCATTTTGGAAGCTCAGCTGCTCCTGACTGATGAGGTGTTGAACATTTAAAGGGTCATCCTGTGTCATCTGCAATATTTGAGTCGTATGCATATTAGAAACAAAATCTGAAGATATTAAATAGACTAAGTGTGTGTTATTTTCCTTTTATCAAGTCTGGTTGCTTCTCTGATATCTAAATCCAATGGTTTCACCATATACTTATATACATATTTTTTCATAAAACCTGAAATTGAAGTACAAGCAAAAGTATATTTTTAAATCAGGGATCTAGAAGGACATAAATGTCTTTTTGGTCTTCCCAAAGCTTGTCCTTTGATCCATTGTAATGAACATCTCATGTCTAATATTATAGAATTAATCTTGTGGGGTTTGCATGCAGGTAAAAATGAAATGCATTTTTTAAAGTAAAAGAAGCTTAACGATATATCCATTGTTATACAAAACACAAAAAAAGAGAAGAAACGTAATGGTAATTCCATTTATCACTTTTTCCATCCAATCATTAGAAGCTATGTATTAGAAAGGACTCTTGAATATTGTGTGTTCGGTCCTATATGTTAACATTTTTAAGTAATTAATACAAAGAAGTTTCATTTACGTTTTTCCAGATTACAATAAGTTGTAATCCAGTATTGTAAAAAGTGAATATGGTTTATAAATAAATCAAAGTGAATATTTTACCAAAGGCACCTTGATGAATATATAGTTAGTTCTCATAACGAATATACAAAGTTCATCGCTTTACTAGTAAAAAACCCAAAAGACACTGGCATTCCTCAATTACACATTACCCTGTCCCCAGTCTGGACTGCAGGCTCCTTCCACTTGCCTTCTGTTAGCTCAGGTGTTTCTCTGACTCGGGGAGTGAATTTGGTTTGCTAAGTTATCAATATAAAAAAAATTACTGCTAAAAGGAACAGGACCCTGCAGGGTTACTGAGCTGAATTGGTTTACAGAGGCACCAGTGACCAATCGTATCTTCCCAGTTACTCATCCCAAGGAGAGAATGAAAGAATAATTCACCCTCAGTAAATGCTCAGAATCTTCCTTCTTGTAATCAGTAGATGATGTTGGTGATCTTATTGAAAGACTCTCATGAAGATGATTTTCACACACCACAGCACAGTTGCTCTCTGCAGCACCTCTACACCAGGACGGCAACCTGCTTGCTGTCTCATGGCATTGGAATATAAGACCTGATTTTCTTCCATATTGCCAGCTTTGATCTTGTGCTGCTCAGCCTTCACTGAAAACACGCCTGATGTAGCTTCTGCACCCACTGTTGTTTGAGCGTGTAAAATGGGGGTTGAGAACTGTCGGTTTGTTGGATTATGACTACACGTACGAGGGAGGCACTCTAAGGAAATAGTCATACCTTTGTAACCTTATAAATCATTTCTTTCAAAAGCTGCCAGTAAAAACCCATTATGTGATCTCAAAAGAATAAAAATTTACAATGTGTAAAACAATAATTCTAAATAAGATAGCAGTAAAGTTGCCGTTAACCAGCTGAAGTTGATCAAACATCCATAAGATTGAAGTAGAAATGCATGAAGAAATGTTAATGGCACAAGTTTCATAACATTGTAATAGGAAATATTCTATGGCACTTGTTTTGCTTTAGACAGAAGAGCTGTAAAAAATCCTTTTAGATTGTGATCTTTTTAACATTTACCAGAAGATAAACACCTTTATGAAACACTGTATATTTCTCTTCTGTTCTCATTATCTACAAGTCTAAGCTCTAATAGTCAACCCAATGTAAGTGAATGAGTCATCATGATAGATTTCTGTCATTTAAAAAAGATAATATCAGTGATTTTATATATTATTAAAAAAAAACCCCAGTTATTTAATAGGAGGAAAATAACGAATGTGCCAAAGAAGACAAATACCAGGCAATGGAACTGGGCTTAAAGAGAAGTGAAGAGGAAGGTGGCTAAGAAATAAACTTGCAAGTCATTTGACCTTTCTTTCTCATCTGGAACAGAATGAGGAGGGTAGCAGTATTTCATAGAACTGGTCTTAGGATAAATGTAAATGACAAGGTTGTCAGGCATAGTATTAATAAGTATGTAATAGAATGAAGAATATAAAGGTAATTTGTCTTAAAATCAGAAAACAAAACAAACCCCCCAAAAAACCCCAAAAACACCACCCAAACTCTGAGGCTGGAACAAATAGCAGCATTAGTTCAGAGTGAACTTTTAATTTAGCTTTGCTCTGTAAACAAGTTTGCACTATATATTTCTCCGTATATTTTTAACCTGATCACACCTAAACATATACTCACTGAAACATTAGAGGGTCAAACATCATCAACTAACATGTTAAACATTCTGAATTTTCATTTTAAAATGGTGGTTTCAATTTGAAATATCCTACCTTTGCCAGTGCGTCTTCAGGGCTTTGTCTGGTTTATGGTTGTTGTTAATGTCTTTGTGCAATGGTGTAACTACTATTTTCAACTTGTGAATTATGGGAAATTCAGAGGCACACTAGTAGAGGCCACCAACCCAACAATTATATGAAATATTTAGTGAATATATATCTATCTATCTTTTGGGCTTTGTTTCAGCACTGCAATTTACGCTGCATTTACTTAATATGACAAAGCTTTTTATGTGTTGTAATTCAGCAGAGAGTGCATTTGGGTCAAGCCAATACCTGGAGGAGAAAATGGAGAAGAAAATTGCAGAGTTGATCCATGGATGATCCCATGTCATGACACATTGGTCTCTTATTATGTTTTCTTTTGTTTTGAAGTTATGCATGAGCTTTAAGTATTGAGGTTCTGAATACACATGATCATTCATGAACTCGCGCACTTTATATAAGCTAAAGTGCAGCCTCAGGTCAGTTATTCATCAGAACACTGAGCTCAGTATTGTTCTGTATTTCCCGTCTGAAACTGCTGCATGATGTTGCTGTATAATGTCTGTTTAGAAGCTTTAGAACCCTGTAAAAAGCTGCTGGCTTTATGGCAATACAGAGTTGGTGGGTTGTTTACTTGGTTCACACACTTGTTGTGAAGCTCATTGTGATTTCTGGTTCTAAAGGTCCTTGAAAGTTACAGGTTGAAGCTGAAATAGCCTTGCAGTGCTTTTGGCAGGAGAAGACATCTGGAAAAGTAAAACTCACCCTGCTTTGCCATGGGAACTGATAATAGAAAATTGCGAGTGTTCCACTGCAGGATCTGTCTATCCCCTGGCTGTCACCAGCTGTAAATATTGCCAAGATTAACCACAAAAACAACAATGCTGACTTGTTTGGCTTTTTACCCCCTTAGTCAGGATCTGTGTACTTTTAGTTTGAGTTTTGTAAACCCAGTTCCCATAAGTATCAGTAATTTCCCATAGGGCTCTTGGTTCATTAAGCACATAATGATGTCTTTCCTGACTCTGATTTTTCTGTGAGAATTTTTGAAGAATTTTTCCAAGCTGTTTGTTAGTTCTTGGGCTCAGGAAACTGTGTATACTTGGATGAAGTAAATACTAGAGTTTTGTCGCAAGTCTATTCTCAACATTCTCCACTTCAGAAGAAAACAAGGGGGTTGTGAAAATGCAGTCTTGGTTTCAGCAGCAATTAATTATTCCCCCAACTGCAGGAAACTCCAATTGAAAGAAAATATTTTCTTGAATGTAGACTTAGTTCACTGGCAGTTTTTCAGGGACCATTACTCATATCCAATAATAGATACTCAAATACCACAGCAGCTTTAGAATACTATGCAGCAGGTGCCATCCAATCCCTAAAAGAAAATACTTCATCCCACCATGAAATCTGCACTTCCACAGCCACTGCCTATTACTTTCTTATCAAGTCAACACCTTTTTTACCCACCTCTTCCTTCATCAGCTGTAGGAGTCTGCTGTCTCCTAGGGTACCTTGCAGGCATTGAGAGCATAAGGTGCAAACCCTGCTTCTCCAGGGGATGCTGCAAGTGGTGGCTGTTGCTGGAGGTTTTCTTTGTGTCTCATTGAAACCACACTACAGGGAAAATCTTCACTGTGGTTACGAAGGGTTAGTGCAGCTCCTTGTGTGCTAGTGGGGGAACAGAGCGATTCATCATGTCTGAGTGCACTGCAGACAACATGAAGTTTTACAGAATGTGTAGGTAAGTGCCGTGGGTAGGTGTGAGAGCAGAGCTGACAAGTTCTTGCATAAGAGCGTAGCAGATATTTTGGTAGTTGGTGATGTAATTAAATGCTGGTTTTCCACTTGGAAGCTATTGACTAGAGCTTGCACTGGAGTTTTGAATGTTTTTGAAGTAGTAGTAGTCATGAGGGCTCTCATTCAGAGCATGGAGGGAAAAAAATCAGTTCTTGCCTTGCCTGACACAATTTGAAACCTCTCATCCCTAGCACTGGGCTGGATGATCGTGATTGGAAAAAGTCCCTCTCCCAGGGTGACCCACGTACCTCCCCACATGTATGCATATCCCAAGCTCAAAATTACTCTCATTCTTTCCTTCTCAAAAATTTCCAAAATATTTTGTATAATGTGGTAATGTTCTAACTCTCTCTCTGTTGTGCTACCGAAACTCAGATTGAAATCTGTCTTCCTCTTAATATAAAGCAGGAGCTGAACCAAACCTGTCATAAAAGCTTCACAGAGGCTCGTGATGGAGACTGTACCCTTTCTTGTCTGCCAGGATCCTGCTCCATCCCGTGAATCCATCCTGATGCTGCATACGTGAATGCTGTGAACGCAGTTTTCCTTGTGCTGTTCACCTCGTTTGCCTGTTTGCATGCCAGCGTGCAGTGTGCTGAACATTTCGATTTCAGCAGCTAGGGACTGGTGTGTTTCAATGCAACAGGACAAAGGTGTTTGCAGAGTCAGGTATCTGAAGATGGAAACCCTCCCACACAGGCGCTTTAAAAACTCGTGCAGCCACCTATCTACATTTCTAGGAACTTTTAAAAGAGCTGGATACAAATTTCTTAGAAGTCAGGTGTCGTTTATTTTAACTTTACAAAGTGGCATTTGTATATAAGTGGATTTGAAGGTGAGTGAAGATAATTTCCTTTTTTTTTTTCCTTCTTTTCTTATACTTTGCAAAATATTTCATGTTCACAGAGCTATCAAAGTTGTTGGGGAGGCACTGTCAAGCTGAAATTTATATCTGTTTCCAGAAAACACAGAAAGTGAAGCACCAAAAAATGTTCCCTGAGCAAAACTGATGATTTGATTAGCAGTCTTATCTGCTGAAAGCAAATTATACGAGTGATTAATTAGGAAGGGTTGCTGTAGTTATACAGTAGTTGTTGCTCGCCTGACTGAACCCTCTTTGGCTATTCCCAGCCCTCCCCTTCACTAAACTCTGAGAAGCATTTAACATGGAAGGGAAGTTTTCTTTGGCACTGTGTGTATTTAAAACAACTTGCCTGTGTAGCTGTGCTGGTAGCGATCAAACTCTCTTAACGGAGGAACAGGTTATGCTGGCGTAAGTATTATTAGAAAAACAATTCTCAAGCCTGTTCTCCTATGAGCTTAATTTATTATTAATCTTGTATCTGCTATTTTGAGAAAACTGATTCCTGTGAAATAATCTAAAGTAGCCTGTAGAGCTCCTATTATTATTAACAAAAATAATAGGCGATGAGGCCACCCGATGCTCTCAGGAGACAGGTATTATTATAATAATTATACTAATGAATAAAACGAGTCACAGAAAGATTAAGGCCAAATTCAGCTGTGTATGAATTGCCCAAGGTCATAGAGTAATCAGCTGTATGCTGGGAATAGCACAACAACAAAACAAATCCTGAATCCCAGTCAATTACTTACTCACAGAAGAATTAACTTCTGAAGAAGCTTTTTTTCACAGAGTTTTCATCAGTCTTTTGAACTATATTATCATTCTTGACTCTCTGTCAAGCAGCTCTCTTCAAGAAGTTCTTTATATCACCTGAGGGAATAGTTAAGGCTTTGTCTCTGATTAATAAGAAACTTCTTTATCAGTGATGTACAGAGGGGTACCACGCTATTCAGAGCATAGGAAACTTATAAAAAGTAATAATCTGAAAGAGGATCAAAAATTCTCATAACAGTCCTAAAGTTACTCTGTAAAGCCCTCCTGTGCCTTTCGTGCTTTGACTCATCAGGTACCTGTTGGTAGGACAAAAATTAGATGAAGTTCACCCTTTGTCTTCATTTTGCTTTTTTTCTCTGCTTCCAGTCCTTTTTATAAAGATGACAGATCTTTTTAACATAAAAAACATTTATAATAATCTCTCTGAATATGTTTAGGCTGAAATCACCAGAAATATAGTATCTTAAAAAAACATATCTGAAATATGGGCACTTTTGCAAGTACAGGCTGTCTTTTGGTATGCATTAATCAAAGCCTGTCCAGATAGGGGTTGTTTATGTTCCTTTTTTTTCTCAGCCTTGTTCTTGCATTACCGATATCCCATGTATGATTCTAGCCATGCTAGTAATTTTTCTTTATCTGCCGCTCTGTGTTGTGCAGAGGAATCAGAAATGTAATGTACAGACAGTACAGCCCCTGAACTGTTGATCTGATATTATTTCACTTACTACAGTAGTAGTACATATGGTACATAAAGATGTACACCACTACCGTAAGCAAAATAACATCAGGTTAACACACTGGCACAGCCCATCTCGTTAGCTCTCAGGTTGTCAAACCCATTGAATATAGGACCTGAAAAACTGGTATTGAAGGGACTGCTGGTGTTCAGCTCACCTAATCTTCTGTTCAAAGCAGGGATAGTATCAAACCTAGACCAAGTTACCCAGGGTCTTATCCAGTCAAGTTTGAATACCCCCAAGGATGTAGATCATGGGTGCCCATCCAAGCACTCAGCTGCTCTCACTGTGAAGAATTTTTCCTTGAGTCTGTCCTAAATAGCCCCTACCATAGCCTGTGACCTCTGCCTCTTGTCCTTTCACTGTTCGTCTCTGATAACAAGTCGTCTCTGCCACATACCTTTAAGAAAAGAGAAAGGAATCAGATTTCCCTTTGCCTTCTCTTTCTCATGCTCATTAAACATCATACGCTTAATCCAGCATCACTGATCGTATTCTCTTTCTTAGAGTTTCTCTGCCAGACTGTCTCCATTTTGACATTTCTCTTGTGCCAGGGCCCAAAGCTGAAGGCTCTGTGAATAAAGCTGAGCTGCCAGATGTGGTTTCATAAGTGCCAAATAGAGGGGAAATTTTACTTCCCCCAGCCTGCAGCCATGCTTTTGCTGATATGGTCCAGCATGTGGTTAACCTCCATCACTGCACATGTACACTGATCACCAGGACCACTAGGCCGTTTGGGCAGAGCTTTTGCCTAGCAAGTCAGTCCCCAGCCTGTACTCATGCACTGAGTTGCCCTGGCGCAGTTACAGCATTAACATCTGTCATTGCTGAACTTCATGAGATTTCTGTCAGCCCTTTCCTCTGCTTAGCTGAGGTCCCTCTGAATGGAAGCCCTTCAATCTGTGTGTTTGACTGCTCTCCCTACTTTGCTGTCACCCCCAAATTCGCTAAGGGTGGATTCTGCCCCAGTGCCCATGTTGATGGTGAAGATGTTAAAAAGTATCGGCGTACTGACCCGTCTCGACTGCAGGAATAGGTTTTTCAAAAATGTTTCAGTTCTGCAGTGTTCAGCAGCTCAGGCTTAATGAAGATTTTCCATCCTGTAGTAGAAGCATACATCACTCTGCTGCGTATGACTGTCTCAGGGTAAAAGCTGCTAGTCTCATCGCATATTCAATCTGTCGGAATCAATTTCCATAAAGGTAGCTGCCAGGCAAGATTCATAAGGATTCATAAGATTCATGCGGCTGGCTGTTGAATGCACATCTCCACAGCATCTGTGATTCAAAATCCATTGACAAATCAGCACAGGTTCTTGTTTATAAAATGGAGGAACTTGTGGTCTCTTCGCTTTCTTAATAGTTTCCTTGTAGGACGCAGTGGTAGAAGTTGCAGATGCTACTAGCTGAGAGGTTTTGTAAAATCATTTGTAAACTGATGGCATTTCTGAAATGTTTCCCACATACTGTTCAGTGATCAACTTTGCATACATTTTGTATTATATGAAGGAAAGAAGTGATGGAGTTGCAGATTTCCATGGCAACAGGTAGAATTTCCATCGTTTCCTGAAGCTGGAATTTACCAGCCCAGAGGCAAAGGCTTCTTCTGTTAAATGGCAACCATGGATTGGAAGAGGCTTGTCTTACAGAGCGTGTGGTCATGCAACTACAACCTCTACTAAACCAAGCAACTTTTTCCAGAGGAGAAAAAAATCTGAGTTATTGTCAGAAAATGAAATTAAATGGAGAAACGTTGCCAGCTGTAGGATATATTAGGCCAATGGAATTGTGTTGAAAAATCCAGCAATTTACAAACACTTCGCTATTTCCCCTTTTCCCAACTGGGTTCCTGATTTGCGACTATTTTTGCTACATTAGTAAACAAGCATCAATAAGGAAGCAAGAATTTCACTAGACCTTTTTATATGCAGTCTGTGATTTGGAGAGTCTTGTCTCTCCTTTTAAGTTGTTTCTGGACCCCAAAAGATATTTTAAAAGATACGTTACGTACATTTATTTAGAAGTCTGTGCAGTGTTTTTTGAATGATTGCTTACTGCAATTATAAAACCGAGTGATGTCAAGAATTCCCTGGCTGTATCTATCCATATACATGATTGTGGTGTGGTCCCCATATGTGTGGGCACACGGAGTGGAAAGCAATCGCCCTTTGTTTTTATATAACAGCTTCTCAGTTGATTTTAAATCTGTAAAAGCTCACTACAGGCCTTTTACTTTTACTGAAGTAAATACTAAATGAAATATTAATAAATTACTTTAATATATTTATTTGTGTGATCGTATGCACAGGCTTTTTTTTTTTAGCCGCCCTCCTCCAAAAATATATTACATTTCACAGCTAAAACTTAATAATCTACATTTCCATATATTCACATGTATAACTAGCCCCAGTATTTACGATTCGAGATGCATTTGTAATGTTTAAAAGTGCCTAGTTAAAAGGAATGAAATGTCTTCTTTTGGAAGGTATCAAAGAGTCATCTAAGAGGCCTTTACTACATGATAGTAATTTTTATGTATTATGAGTTTGCTATTTTTTCTTTTTAATTGAAATGTCATTGTATACATTGTATGTACAGAGAATGAACTTCTGAAAGTGTCTGAAAGTAGAAGTCAGCAAGACTGTTTGTCACGGAATCATGGAGTCATTCACTGATAACCTTTCATGAATATTCCTTATTAAGCTTATTGATGATTATTGTTTCAGCATGTACTCAGAAAATCTTCCTGTCATTTCACTGAAGTTCATTGCTGCCGGCTATTTTTATAAATTGAAGTGAAGTAGCTTAAAGAAATGTGTTTGCTGCAAATATGTGTAATTGGAAACTACGGAATTGCTTTAGACAATAGAAGAAAACTTCGTAAGAAAGCATGTGAGGTCCAAGGCATCTGCTTTGTCAGAAAGAATGACACTCAAGTAACTGTTCAGTGAACACTCAATACAGATTCTAACTTTTTTTTTCTTCCCAAAATACTTATGTAAGCCTGAGAAGTCCTTTTTTTCAGCCCCCAACTTACTTAGGTAAGGTTCTCCTAGCTGGGGACATTCTGAGTTCATCCTTATTTCGCTGTTCTTACCACGTGCTAGAGAGAGTTTTTGAAGTTTGTCCTCCACTGAGGAACATTTTTTCATGCCATGACTTTTACCATATCAGCTCTAAAACTGGCCAAACTGGCAACTTCTATGAAGTCAGAAAGGCTGTACTTCCAGTACTCTCAAGTAAAATATTGAGGACTTCAGATGTCCCAAATACCTCTTTAAGATATGTCGTATCTTATTGCTTTGGGCAAGAATACTAAGGCAAAACTTACATTCTTTGAAATATTCTCCAAAGCATATTGCATTGAGGTTGGACACAAGCAGCTTTGTCAGAGCAGAGCCAGGAGAGTGAAAAGCAGGCAGAGGAAAGAAGACCAGACATCGTAAGTGGTACCAATGGCAAACCTCACTATTTTTAACTTTGGCTTGACACACCTCATGAAAGAGAACCTTCTAGAAGACCATAAGGCGCAGGTTGAACTGCCCAGAACACTCCTGGTGAAGCATATCAGCCTTTGTGGACAACCTCTTCGACATCTCCAATTGATGCATTTCAGTTTGTTCTTCCTCACCCTAATTTACTTTCAGAAGATAGATCTGACATCTCCCTTTTTAGTAAATCCTCTATAATTTTGGAGATGCTCCTCACAGAATCACAGATGTGGGGGTAGAAAAGACCTCTGAAATCTTGTCAAACTGCCCTGGCTCAAGCAGGCCTACCAAGGGCTGGTTGCCCAGGACCACGTCCAGCTGGCTTTTGAATATCTCCAAGGCAGGAGACTCCACAACCTTTCTGGGCAACCTGTGCCAATGTTCAGTCATCCTCACAGCAAATATGTGTTTCCTGATGTTCAAAGGGAACCTCCTGTGTTTCGGTTTGCACTCATTGCCTCTGGTCCTGTCTCTGGGCACCACTGGAAAGAGCCTGGCTCTGTCTTCTTTGCACTCTTCTTTCACCTGTCTACAAACGTTAATATATATCCCCCTGGAGCCTTCTGTTCTCCGGGCTAAACAGCCTCACCTCCTTCAGCCTTTCCTCATAGCAGAAATGCTCCAGTACCTTTGTCATCTTAGTGGTGCTTTGCCAAACTCCTTCTTCCAGCATGTCCATCTCTCTTGCACTTGGGAGCCCAGAAGTGGACCGAGCACTCCAGATGTGGCCTCAGCAGTGCTGAGTAGAGACAAAGGATCACTTCTCCCAACATACTGGCAACAGTCCTCCGAATGCAACCCAGGATACTGGTGGCCTTCTTTGCAACAGGAGCATCTTTTTGGTTCATGTTCCACTTGGTGTCCACCAGGACCCCCAGTTCTTTTTCTGAAGTGTCTTTCTAGCTTGGTGGCCCCCAGCATGTACTAGTGCTTGGCATTGTTCCTCCTCAGGTGCTGGACTTTTACTCACCCTTCTTCAATGGCGTGAGGTTCCTGTCAGCCAGCTTCTTCAGCCTGTCGAGGTCCCTCTGAACGGCAGCACAACTTTCAGGTGTATCAGTTACTTCTCCCAGTTTGTAACATAGATATATCTGGTGAGGGTGCACTCTGCCCTATCATTCTAATCATTAACGAAGATGTCGAATGGCATTGTCCCCTGGGGTACACTGCTAGTTACTGGCCTCTAACTAGATTTCATGACACTGATCAATACACTTGAAGCCCATCCATTCATCCAGATTTCAGTCCACCTCACTGAAATGGGCTGCTCACCAGCCCATTCTTATCAGCTTCTCCGTGAAGATCTTACAGGAAATGACTCAAAAGCCTTCCTGAAGACCAAGTAGACCATAGCCGCTGCTCTCCTCATTTACCAAGCCAGCCATTTCATCATAGAATACTATCAGATTGATCAAGCATTGTCATCTTTTTTGGTGAATCCATGCTGACTAATCATGATGACCTTCTTATCCTTCATGTGTCTGGACATGATTTCTGGCGTTAACTGCTCTGTCATCTTCCCAGGGAGTGAGATGAGGCTGACCATCCTATAGTTCCCTGGGTCCTCCTCCTTGCTGTTCTTGAGGATAGCAATGTCATTGGCTTTTTTTTCTATCCTCAAACACCTCTCCCAGTTGCAATGTTGTTTTGGCAAACCAGATGGCATCTCCTTTACTCTACTGGCTACTGTTGACTCCTTAAATTCAGTGGAGAACAAAACTCCTCCTAGCCGTCCCATCATTGACTTGTATTTTATATCACCTACTAACAAACACTGGTAATAATGCGCATAATTCACTGCTTGTTTATTAAATGAGACAAAGCTGAGAATGAACATTTCAGTGGTGAACTGCCTCAGGTGAGTGACCCCTAGAACATATCTTTGAAGGTTAAGCTAATACCCTAGAGTTTAAGTTGATCTGTATCAGTGTGTTTTACACCACCCGCCTTCACTTTAAGCATTCATGGGTCTACATGATGAACTGTTCTAGGACTGTGGTTCATTTCCATTTTTTACTTGAATAAAATGTGCAGGAATGTGGTGTTATTTTGGATTTTGCTTTTCAGTTTGAGATGTATTTTTTCTTTGATCATCCCCATTTCCCATCTGGAAATAGCCATACCTTTAAACAAGAGCATCGGTGCTGAGCACCTTCAAATATCCTAGATTCGTACTTTTAAAACCTGAAGACTTTGCCTGGGGTGATGCTGCTTAGAGAAATTGTTCTATAGTTCCACACAGTCTTATTCCCAAATGCTGTATGTTTCCAGGTCAGCAAATACCTGTTTGCAGGATTGTTTCCCTTGTGTCCTCCGGCACCTCTCTTCCATAAAAGCTCCCATTTCATGGTAGCAGAAAGAACAATCAATATCTGCAAATAATGTCCGTGCAATGCTGGATTCTCTATCGTATATACATATATATGTGTGTGTGTATTTATTGAAGAAATTAGCTTAACCTGCTAGCAATTTCTCCTATAAGTTAGAGACTCCTATCATTTAGTTGTGTTTGTTTCTATCGAGACCTACAGTATAGTCAGGCTTGAAGTAGTCTCAGCCCTGTTCATGTCAGCATCATTTTCCATGTTATTAGTGAATGGTTTTATGCACTGAAAAGTGGATAAAGTATTTAATATATTGCCTATGTATAGTAAAATGGCTCAAACCTTGTAAAGCCAAAATAACCTGACCTTCTACCATCACAGTAGTTGGTATAGTTTCCATAGGCAGGAAGCTTCTTTCATGAAAGTAACAAAACCACAGTTTTGTGACAGAATATCGGTGAAGACACACAACTCAATGACATTCAACAAATGCATTCTCAGTGCACTGTGAGGTCCAGCCACTTTTCTCCAACATTAATCCATTCTGTCAGACAACAAAGTGATCTATTATGAGCTTCTTTTAGGGGAAAGGACAAAAAAAAAAACGAAAAAAAAAAAACCAACACACTTCTGCCAGACAAGGAGCAAAATGTCCCAATTCTCCCTTTAAAGTGTGGCCAAGGAGACTAGAAAAAAGTATTGGTCCCATTGAATCTGGCTTCAGAATGCTTTTTTTTAACTATCACTGTATTATTCATACATAATGTTATTCCACCGCCAAAGAATAATCATCACCCACCTTGGCACTGCAAAGCGGTGTTATTATTTTGAGATTTTTTTCCTCCGTAATTGATTAGGAAGCTCTCTAAAATGGCATAACAAGGTTAGAATAGCTACTGAAAACTTAAATGCTAGAAATATATTATGAAGGCTGAAGTCACTGAAATCACTGAAATTACTTTCGCAACTAGCTTTTCTATCAGCCCTTTCAGAAGACTTATGAGGTCATATATTGGTGGGATTTTTGCCAATATTGCGTATTCTGTCAGGAACAGCAAGCGGGATAAAAATGTAAAGCAGTGCATAGCAAATAAATATTGTGCTGATACCTGTAAGTGTTCATATTAATAGTAGGCACCTCTAAGTAATGAACACAGTCCAAATAACACATGACGATTTTCTAAGCAAGCGAAGTGATCGTGAGCAACGAGTTATGGGGAAGTTGTAACCACGCAGTAATAATTAGTAACACATCAGCAAAGGGAAGAATATTCTCATTGGGCTTTCACAGGAATATATCCTGCATCCAATTTGATTAAGTATTTGCATAGAAGTTCTGGATCAAGGCACAATCTAATTATTAGACTTCCAGAAAGTTGTGAGACAATATTGCAGTGGGTCAATGAAGACAGAATTCAAAATGATGAGTTGGAAAAGTTTTCTGGAACAGCAGAATAAAATTCAACAGAAACATGGTGAAACATTATGCTTAAGGAATCATCGGTTTCACCACACTGAATGGGAGCTGCAGAACAGGCCTTTTGTTCTACCACTTGAACACGGGACAGCAGAATCTGCTTTTGCAAAAAGGGGCAAACATGACACTTCCTTCTTGTCCATTACTGAAAACTCATTTTTAAAAAAAAAATACTTCATCCCTTCTTGTTGTTCTTTTACTCAGTTGACAATGGAGCTGGTACCTCAGCTGGTGCGACCTTCTGGATGATGTGATTCTTAACCTCTAGTAACTTTTCACTGTGGATACCAGTGAAATGAGTCTGTGCTGTTCCACTGTCAGCTCACTTGAGAAGTGAAATGTATTTCTTGACCCCTATTCCTCTTCAAGACGTAACACACAAAGCAACCTTCTGTATTATAACAAAAAAAATCTAAATAGTGATATTTAATTCATATTTCCAGAGTACAGCTCTTGTAAGTCTTCTGTGACCTAGTTCTCTTGCTATTTATTTAAAGACTCTAATAAGAATATGAAATGTGCTGCGTTTTTTTATCCATAATAAACTAACCTGTTTCCAGAGCATATCTGTAAGAAACAAACTGTCTTTATTGCAGCAG
>NW_010388051.1:18626-47301 GCF_000710305.1 Buceros rhinoceros silvestris | reverse complement strand
GAATGAACTGTATAATTATCAGGTTTTCTCCCCAAGCTAAATATATTCTCTGTCACCTTCAGTGTTTTGAGTTTTTTCATGCAAGAAGAAAATTAGAGAGTAATATCCTAAACATATCAAAGCTTAGAACCATAATACATTTAACAGGCTCCATTTTTGGAATTGTGTTCATTATTGATATCAGAGTAACAAATCTGTTTAAGTCAGTGGAGGTGGCCTATGGGAATTAAAATAAAATTTAGCCCTTGAATCTTGCTCATGAAAGAACAATAATGAAAATATGGGGAACTACTTAGAGTGACAAACTATTTTAATCAAATAGTCCTTTAAGAATTATAAAGTTGTCACTGGCGATGCAAAGGCTTCATATGATTTGATATTTTGGATTTGATACAGGAAAGAAAGGTAATGTTCGCTGTGTTAGAGGTATCTTATCGAAGAAAGATTCTGGAGGAAAATGGAGGAAACCTAACTACTAGGTATTTCATGTCATATAACAAAAATCTTTCAGTCATGGATTTTTTTTTTTATATTCCCACCAAAATATTCCCTGAGTTGATGTGGTTTTTATGTATGTACTTCTGCTTTTCACCCAGGTTCTAACTACATCATCATTTTCTCCCTCTTAAGTTAGGCAAAAAGTGTGGATAATGATGTTTTTCTTTTCCTGAAGTCTCATCAGATTTGAGAAATATTTGTAGCAAAGTCATTTGAGACACAGTTTGTTCAATGCTGTGTTAATATATGTTTAGTTTGGTATACTGCTTTCACTTTCTTCTCTATTTCTAGATCTAGATACCAACAATTAAGGTCAGTTCATAAATGCAAGACTGCAAAAACCCCCTCAGTGTAATCCTAGAACGGGGCCTTCAAAGGTCATCTAGACCAACCCACCCTGCAGTGAGCAGGGACATCTTCAACTAGAGCAGGTTGCTCAGAGCTCCGTCCAACCTGACCTGGAATGGTTCCAGGGATGGGGCATCTACCACCTCTCTGAGCAACCTGGGCCAGGGTTTCACCACCCTCACCATAAAAAATTTCTTTCTTCTCTCTAGTCTGAGTCTCTCCTTTAGTTTAAACCATCACCCATTGTTCTGTCACGACAGGCGTTACTAAATGCCCCATCTGCCTTAAGACCCCTTTAAACACTGAGAGGCCTCAAAGAAGGTCTCATTGGAGCCTTCTCTTCTCCAGGCTGAATGACCCCAACTCTCTCATCCTGTCCTCATACGAGTGGTGTTCCAATCCCCTGGAACATGTCTGTGGCCTTCTCTGGACTCACTTGAGCAGGTCCATGTTTTTCCAGAGCTGGATGCGGT
The DNA here is from genome assembly GCF_000710305.1 of Buceros rhinoceros silvestris. NCBI lineage: Eukaryota > Metazoa > Chordata > Aves > Bucerotiformes > Bucerotidae > Buceros > Buceros rhinoceros. The sequence goes on along the minus strand of NW_010388051.1, from coordinate 45,982 downwards.
ATTCTAGGTGGGGTCTTAACAGAGCAGATACCCTGGTTTCAGCTGGGACAGAGCTGATTTTCTTCCTTGTGGCTGTACAGTGCTGTGGTTTGGATTTGCTGTGAGAATAATGCTGATAACACACTGATGCTTTAGTTGTTGCAAGTTAGATTTTCCATAATGAAATGTCTCTGTTTGAGTTTGCTGATCCTGAAGAGGTTAGAGGGCAGGTCAGTTGGGTTTTTTCTGAGGCGCAGTAAAAAGACAAAAGCGAAGGGTCTAGGATAAAGTCCCTGAACTTCTTCAGAGTATTCTCTTCTGTTGGTCTGGAACACCAGAATCTAAGATGTGAGTAACTAATTATTTAACAAATTAACAGTTCTGGTGTGTCTTCGCTGATTTACAAATAGTTTATTTGCTTTGTACTTCTTTTCTAACATTGTTAACTACCAGAAGTCCATTTACAGTTTGGAAAAAGGGATTATGAAATAGTTGATGTCTGTACATCAAATTCTAGTTAAGTCTGTAATAATTTATATAGCAAAATGTTATTTAACAGTATTAACAATTGATTAAAAGGATGTTTGTATGCCTGTTTTCTTCACCTTGGTTTCAAGTTTTTTATTTGAAACACCCACAGTCTAGCATATAAGATGGTCTCCAGAGAAAGTAGGTTTCTGAGAGCAGATCATGCAATTTTCCTTGAACACAGAAATATTTTCAGAAACAGCAATTTGTAGAAGTAAGCATTCTGTCATTGTCAATTGCATTAGACCAATAATGTGGTTTTTATACTGATAAAAAGCAAAATTGTGACTAATGGTGATCTAACCATTAGTAAGAATAACTTCATGGTCCAATTAATGTGCTATTGTATTCCTATCCTTTCTACACTATACAAGGTGATAAGGTTTGTGTTTATATTTTAAAGTCTCAAATTAAAAAAAAAAAGACAATGTTTTTTAAAGTCATTTTTCTTCTGAGGATGCTATTTTAATAAAATAGAAATTGCATTTTCTCTCTATGGAGTCCCCAAAGAAATGTAGTTCATCTGGTCCTATTGCAGTTAGCATATGGTGATACCTCTAGCCCAAAAGGTGGTATCAGAAGTTGTTCTTTAATTAGAGAATCTGAGGAAACGAAGTGCCATGAATGCTTGCAGTGCGATCCTCTGAACTAGAGCAGTTCTTACCTTAATTTATAATGAGAACGGGTTGGTTTTCTTCTTTCAAAGCTTTAATGTGTGCATATAAAATTCTTCTGCATCAGTGTTGGTCAGATCAGGCAGGAGCTAATCATCTCAGATCAGGAATAATGATACAACTTGAACCACTTCTGTCCATGGATTTAGCTTTGAGATAGCAAACCATAGTCAGAGTGGTTTCATTTACTGGAATGATTTTTTCCAGAATGCATACTAATAAAATGTTCTGTCTATTGCCTCAAAACTATAATTTACCTTTTGGGTAGATATCTGTGTGTTGAAGTTACAAGATTTTATTTATTTTAAATACTCAATAAAGTTAGCCTTGTTACCCTTGCTGTATTAACATGGTAAAACAACTCACAAGGTTTGTTATTGCCCTGATCTCTGCAATAAATGAAATTCCCATTATCAAAAAACTTTAAATTCTCAAGTCTCCCTAAAAATAGAATTCCTCAGATAAGGATTTTGAACTTTTTTTTAATGGAGGAAATGTTTCTGCAAGCTCTTAACTTTACATCAAATAGCTTCCAGTGATGATCTGCACCACTGACAAATGAAATGTAATATTTGGCTATAAATGAGCAGAAAAGACATTAGCAGTAGACAGGGAGTAATTTTTATGACAATTCTCAGGAAAGCAACAACAGAATTAATAACAATGGATTGTTCTGAAGCAAAAAAAAATCTGCCACGCATCAGTGTGTGTTAATACTCAAAAATTAAATAATTGTAGATTATTTAAAAATAGATTATAAATTGTGCATACTGTCTCTAAAAGGGTTTTTCTTTTCATTACAGAATAATATGAGTATGTGCAGATAAAAACAGCTTTTTAATTTGGCATTATGATTCTGAATGAGGAATCCGCAGGAGTTAATCTAGCCTGCAATAGATGATCCAAACCTTGTATCCCTTCTGCTCTCTAGCTGGTCTCTCTGCAAATGTGGATTTCTAGAGACACCCTTACAGAGTACCACCCTCACCACCCTGATGCTGCTCCTGAAATTAAGAGGTTTTCCACTCTAAATCTTCAGACATAATTGGTCCTTCACTGTTGATCCTTTCACACATTCCCTGAAGACATTGTGTGCCCCACAGTGTCATCATGATTTGTTAGACTCCGCAAATCACATTTCATTTTCTATAAAGCCAGAGATACAAGAATTTTGCAGATGCATTCTTTTTTCTTCTAGACAGAGAAAGCATAAATTGTACAGGTATATCCAAAGGGACCGTCAGGATGCACCATCCTGACATCATTTTTTTTTTTCTCTCTTGCCTAGCCTTGTCTTTCCCTCACTTCTGTACTGCAGTGGAGTCAGAGCTCTCTTTATTAACGTTTGCATTCCTCCTTTCAGGTGTCTGTGCCATAGCTCTTATACACATGGTCACCTATGATGCAATTCACAGTTCTAGTTACATGAAGTCCCTGGATCAGGAAAGTTTGCTCTTGAGGCTGTAGCCGGCTACTGGTGATGAGATGCTTCCACTTGAATGAAGCTTTAGGGGATTAATGACTCTTTGTTCCTGATTCTCTGCTGCTTGTCTTAGATTCTTTCTTAGCATCTTTCTGGGCATTCAATCCCATATGTGGGTTAAATGACCAAAAAGAAATGTGATTGTAGAGGGATTTAAGATTTCAGGCATATGCTAATCCAGCATTACAGTAAAGTTAAAGAAGAAAATAACAAAATCCCTGCAGCACAAGAATAGCTGTAGATAAATAGGGATTTATTCTTATGTCCTTATATTAACCTGTGCTAATGAAACCTACATACCCAAATATATTCTTGCAGCTTTTTCCTGATCGTTCACAATGCTGATGTTTAAATGATGTGGCAATTCAGGCAATAGTGTCTTCATAAACAGCACAGGTTCGATTTACAGTTTTGAGATTATCTATCAAGCATGTTTATGTGTGATCATCCATTTGTGTTTGTTTTGTTTTTTAGCTCCAGACCAGTCTGTCTGAACCGATGACATTATCCAAGTCAATCTCACTTCCTCGTAGCGCGTATTGGCATCATATCACCCGGCAGAACAGCGTTGGAGAAATCTACAGTTTACAAGGCAAGTTCCTGATAAGTAAATGTCGCGTCCATTAGCTTCTTTCCATTTGACCAGAATTCAGGCAAATTGCTTTTTATTTGCACTGGTGGTTTTCCCTCCATTTCATTTTATCAATTGTCAGGAAAGTCAGCAGGGTTTCTAAATTTACATAAAACAGGTTTCTTTCAGTCACTTTGTAAACTAATGGTGAAAATTATTCCCAGAATCACCACATAAAGCTGGATACACAATTTGGCTCAATTTAGCTTCTCAGTATCAAATGAATGTCAGGTTGTTTTAGTATTTTTTTCCAATAAGATTGTATATGTATTTGGGCAACCTCAGGGTGCCCAATTAAATCTACATAAAGTGGCTATATGAGTTGCAAGATTAAAACAAAATCACTCTAGGAATAAGAGCTATTCTTGGTGAATTTGCTTGGCGAATCATGTATGAACTGTCAGTCTGACTAACGTGCAGACCCTCTTTGTGTACACACCATCCTCTTCTGTCTGCAGTTCTCTTTCATATGTTTAGGTTCTAAGCTATGTGGTTAAGGCTTTAAATACTATAATTAACATAAGCTGATGATGATGATGATTTGCTGCTCTTAAGTCGAAATTTGCTTGTATCTTTTAGGAAAATGAATTTATTGTTACATTTAAAATGTAGCCCTTAGTGAATAGTATTGTTTTCACTATTTAGCAGCTTCTCATAAATATATTCCTTTGTGTTACTTGGAAAGGGCTGAAGGATTTAATTTCACTTCTTTCTTAATAATCTGTTTGCATAAGTAATTTATATTTAGATAAGAAGTTAGAAAGTGTTCACAAACAAAAATACCCAGTGCAAGAAAACACAGTGCAGATTTTCCTGAATATCAGTGAAATGTAGTATGTAGGTGAAAGATATGACATGCTTTGTTTTGTAAGTTATTACATAAATTAAAATCAGCAGGTGAGCTGTGAATTCATGGATGACTCATTAAAGGATACAGCATTTGTTTCCTGTCACCCCCCCATACAACAAAGACAAAGTGAGGTTTTAATCACGATTATAGTCTTACAGTTAAATAACAGTAATGGAAAAAAGAAAATAACCTTCCAGAAGCTGTTTGTCAAAAATGTTGTGCTGGTGGATCACCTTAAAAATATTTATCATATTGCTGATATTTTTTCATGAACACAAAAAAAATTCAAAAAGAAAAAAAAAGTTTGTTCGTAAAGATGATATAGTTCTTATATTCTTGATGGGTCTTTCCTTTGGCCAAAAGATAGTACGCATCTTATGATCGACACGAAGTAGATAAATGTGTGGAACATTGTTCATTCTCTGCAATCTTTTCTTTCGTACAAATGGCCCTTGCAATAAAAGAAAGCAAGACTTGATGTATCAAGTAATAATTTCATATCTGTGCCAAGTAGCTTTGCAGGATGCAACAGATTGGAAGTGTATCATTAAAAATGCAAGAATTTTGTATTTTGGAAGGGTGCAGATTTTATTCACACTTCTGCTGAAACATGGGACTGATAAATATTTCATGACTTAATATTTTAATTTCTTACATGGACTATGATGACTGAAAATTGAGAAAGCTAAGAAATGCATCCAGCGGAAAATTTTGTCTCCCTATGGTTGCAAAACTTTTACATGCAAGAATATTATTCATTAACTGTGACAGAAGATCTCTTTGAACATTGTGCTGCACGGACTAATTAAAGGTATTTGTACAGAATACAAAGGGGGAGCGTAAAGTACACCTTTCCATCCAATACCTGTTCATGCGGGTAGTCTTTGCACAGCAGAGACCTACCGGTCGTCAAAGAATCAGCCCATAGATGCTTCCTAGATATAGGTGGAAGGTGGGTAGTGAGGAAGCAGATTGCGAGCATCACTTCAGCCCTCACCTCAGTACAGCAGCTGGCTGAAAGGAGCTGTTGCAGCGGGAAAAATCACCTGCTGCCACTGTGATCTCAGAACTTGAAAAAGCATATTACCTCTTCAGAGAGGAGACGTTTTCTTTAAAGGATAATCCATCAAACTCAGTTCTGCACTTTCTGTGTATTTATGACAAAGCTTTTTGCATTCAAGAAGCAAATTTGAAAATTCTACACATTCCTCTGAGTATCTCACAAATTCTAAAACGATGTAACTGGAGTGTGTACCTATATTCCTAGTGTCTACCTGTATTCCGTTCAGCCAAACTCACTGTTAAGTACAGCGTAAAAGTGTTTCCACAGCGGCAATTACTTCAAACGTGCAGACACGTTTCATTATTGATCTGATAATGAATATGCTGTAGAGTAAGAAGGTAGGGTATGTCATGGTTTTGGGTTTGGTTTTTTGAGGTTTTTTTTTGTTACATAAAAGATGAAATTTTGGATGAGAAAAAGCAGTTCAATAAATGGGTATTGGGTTTATCATCCTTCATCTGCCTGTGACCACTTTTACGTGTAAATGCCTGAAAAGATTAAAACACAGAATAACAGTACTAAAGGAACACAAGTTGCACAAAATATCCTAAAATGAGGTGGGTTAGTTTCTCACTCTATACAGCTTTTCTTCCATTTGTATCTTCCTTGTGCTCTTTCAGTTCTTGATTGCAGTGCTCGGATAAAAGTAGTAATTTAATTAATCTTGTCAATAGGAACAGCGTGGTGGTTGGCTTTTACCAGTATTCCCTTCAGATTTTACAGTGTAGTGCTGCAGGTGTGACAGAGTTTCCATCCGTGATCTGCAGCCACTGCAGAGGTTGTGGCACAGGACCTCATTAGCTGACACAGCGGTGCCCTTTCATCCTCTCCTCTCCGCCTGACGTGACGTGGGGCATGTGGCAAGCCCCACCACTGCACAGCAAAAAGAAAAAGGGAATTGCTGCCACGACGGAAAACAGCACCAAGTTTTTACATCCATCAGGGTTAAGGGCTGATCTAAACTTCTGTGTTGGAGTGATTGCACTTAAAATCCCAGCTGACACCCATGGCTTGACAAATCGCGATGCCTCATACTGAAGTATGCATATTAATAATCTGGGTCTTGCCTTTAATTATGGTTCAGAACTGAAACAGTGTCCTTACAGATTTTTATCACAAAATAGTTTAAGTAACAGAGAAAAAAGAAAACAAAAATTACATACAGATGATTTTTTTGTGCATACAGGAGAAAGACTTAAATGAATCGTACATTTTCATGAATAATAGACAGCTCTCTGAAGAATCAGAGACCAAAAGCAGATAAACTTTCATTGCGTTATTGTGCCCTCTTCTTATACATCAAGGTTTACAAAACTTCAAGAATTATAAGCCAAGAGCACTGCTATGAACTGAAATCATGGTTAAGACGGAGGAAAATACAGGTACAAAAGCTGTGTAAGCATGAAAGAATCTCTGTATGCATCCTCATAAATCATTGCTTGTTGTTACTACCTGGCTGAGAAACAAACCACATCTCTTATTATACAGCAAATAGATGCGAGAGAGTACGAACACACCACTTGCTTTTTTTAATATTTTTTATTTTGAATTTTGGGGTTACATTTGCTTAGGATGACAACAGGATTGCAGACTTTATTTTCAGCTAGCTGAAGCTTGATGTTGTAGTTCCTGCTCTAGAGAGTTTGGATAGTACAAGTTTTAAACACAGTCAGTTTGGATATTATTAAATAAATAAGGCCAAATAAAATTTTGGTATGGAAACCTGCATTCGATTTTGTATTGCAGTTATTGAAATCCCTGAGGAAATTATGTTCAGAAAACCTAATTATAGTCTGGCCTTTCTCCAAGAAATTCAAAATTAAGAATCGCTTTCAATCACCCCTGTTGTATTTGAGTCTAGTTCGTCGTCCTTATTTGGGCTTTGGTTTTGCCATCCACACTCAAAGCGATGAGCACCTACCCACAGAGGCAATTCTGATCATTTCTGTGAGACTACTCATGTGAAGGAATGCATATTTTTCTAAGAATTATGCCAGGAACATCTTACGTGTTTTCCTCTTAAAGAGAAGAATAATGCTTTTTTTCTGAAGTAAATTGCTTATTACAGTTTGCTCAACACAAATGCTTCTTTGCTTTATCACAAATGCTTACCACTTTTGTTGTAAACCTCTAAGTAAGTATTTAAATTACACTGGAAAATACTAAGACACCTGCAAAGTGCTACTGCCTCATGTTTTTCAACTTAGTGAGGAACTTTGAGAAATAAATTTATAGCCTTGAATGGGACAGGGCTTAAGCTGGAAGCATCACTTAAGCTTGTAAAATCAACACACAGAAATAAAAACTGGCCTTGATGAAGCCTGTAGGAATTTTGATATAACTGTCTTTTACACTAAAGATGCAAGAAAAACAAAAGTGCTTTTGCACATCAAAGCGGAGGGAAACTGGCTCCTCTCTGACTTTGTTAAGCAACCCTGCATTGCTCCTTGTCTTTTGGCCTTGTTAGGTGAGAGCTCACCCTTCTTTTTGTTTTCACTATATTTTAAGTAGAATAACATGCAGTGTTAACCCATTCAGCTAGAAGATTCGGTACGTAAAAGGGAGATGAAGTCTTACACAAACGATTTCTCCCAGCTTCATGAGTTTCCAGCCTTTTCAAAGCAGGAGCTCTAAAATCATTAAAAATAATCAAGAGAACATCCAAGTTGCTAAATATTTAGAAGGGTTTGAATCATCCTGTTTGACTGTCCTTAGGCTAATCCTGCAGGAATTTCTGATGTGGGCTTCTGCATTTTTCTGCAAATTAAAGTATGTAAAACGGATTGGAGGACATCCGTCACTTTGGCATTTCCATTGTTTGTTCATATGCCCAGCAACAGAGCACGGAATCCATTTTCTCATCTAATCTTGATGCCAGAGAGGCGCGAATGACATAAAAAGTTACAATCTATCTGTTATATAAACCTGATCACTCAGTGATGTCTCACCAAGTGCCTACCAGCAGCTAAAGCTGAAATGCTTTATAGCCTGCCACCTTCCCATTTCCTTCGCTGAATCTCATCAGGACTTGCACATTAGTAAATGAAGCCTGTAAAAGTTGAAGTATGAATAAAGGACACCTGGAACAAGATACTTACTGAGTAGAAACCAAGTAAGAGCTACATTATTTAAAATGACTGTATTATGTGGTTGCTCAAGTCTTATGCTGTAGATTTGATCCTTTTGAGCTTTGAAATTCGTGCAAAGTAGCGCATCACTAGACTGATTTTAAAATGTCATATTGGAAATGGGAAGTGTCTTACTCAGAAACTAGTAAAGAGGAACAACACTGCTCAAGTGATTATTATAGCTAATTAAGAGCATTACTGACAAGCTCTAAAGAGTACCTTGACATATTCCCTTTCTTTCTGATAAATGGCTGCTGATGTAAGAGGTTCTTACAGTCATGATCTGTGAAAAATAGGGGGGGAAGCCAAAAAAGATTAATAAAGGATGTTCGGTTGTCAAATTCAGAAGTTCTGATTTCATTGAAGCCCTTTATTGTGACGCTCTCTCTGTCAGAAGATGGTCCTCTGGTGCACTCGCTTGTCACTGAGGTTATCCTGGGCTACACCGGAAAGCACAGAAGTCACTGTAGTCTCAGGAGACAACTGAAAGCCCAAACAGTGTGCGAAGAACAGTTAGATGTTGGCTGATTGCTTCCTCTCCCCTCCAAAAAGCCAACAAATACGGGTTCTTCAGTACAAGCTACACAAAGTCTTAGTCATAAATCTTTTTTTATGTCTGTGCGTAATGACATTGTGAAGGTGTGGTGACACTACCTTCTCACTCACTGGTACTGCGAGGAGCGAATCAAGCTTTGCCCTTGGTTTAATTTAAGTGAAACCGGGGATCTTTACCCTGGTTAACTTAAGACTAAGTACAGTCAGGCGACAGACATTTGATCTCTCTACAGTATCATAAAATTCAAGAAGCTGCTTTGTGTCATGGGGCTGTAGTTTGGTGAAAGAACATGTGTAGTGGGACAACAGGCGTAACCAGCTCCATGGGTGCTGTTGGCTGGTGTTGGATTGTCTGAACAAGAAAGGTTTGCTGCGTTACACCAACGACAACATTGAAATACTAGTGAAAGGTCAATTTTGTGAAAACTGCTTTTTTCTGTTAAATGGCTTCACCGATAAATCCAGACTGCCCTAGCTATGACTGTCATATTTTGTGTTGTTATCGCAGTTAGAATGGAAAAGATTGTTTGCCCATGTTTGTAATTTCAAACAAATTGAAATATTTCTATGCTGATGAGCCAGATTTTCTAGTTAAATAAAACATGCCTTAAACTGCCTTTAAAACAATATGGGGCAGGAGGGAGCCTGCATATTTGTGAAAAAAATACCTGGGCAAAAATATCTATTTACTTTAGTATCTCTTGGCAGGAGCTGTTTAAACTTCTTTTTCCTTCAATAATTATTTTTAAATAAAGTAAAAATCATTGAAATTGTTACTTCTACAGAACATGTTCAAAAGAATTTTTTTATAATCTAGGAACAATGTAAGTTTTGAAAATGGGCTGTATAATAGGAAGCGTGGTGGGTTGTTAATAATAATAGATTTGCCAGCAGGCATGAGGAAAGAAACCAAGCCCGAAGATGTCAAGATAGTGTTCTACTTTAAGTGGAAAAAAAGATCCAGCCCCCCTGCTTCACATTCTAATGTTCATGACAAAATAAGATCGTATAACTATATATTTAACTTCTTGTCTGAAGTGATGTGACATTGTCCTGGCTGCCTGTTATTTGTTTATTATGAAGTTTATCTTATATTTGTTATATAAAGAGTATCATAAGATCTCAAATGCATTAATCGTAGCTTTCTGTAAGATTGCCTCTGCTTTGTATCTCACTTTACTAATAGACAACAACAGTATTTGTGGCACAAGACACGTATAGTCTGTTTTAGTACAGACTATTTTCATGGTGAGGCCAATGTAACCACAGTGGACACCCTACTCAGTATGTCCAGTTTAACTGAGCTGTAAGAATGTTTTCTTTATAACTCCATAATGACTTCTAGCTATGCAGAACTGATTTAAAAAATCATAGTATTATTTAGTAGAGAGGGGAAAAAAGTTCAAAAAATATTAGAACATCTTTGATTCTTTGTTCGTTCAAAAAAGTCTTTTCATCTTGGTGAATTCTTATATTCTGCCAACTTTTTATTTGAACATAATGATCGATTGTAAGAAACCAAGATAAATTTCACAGACACAAGAACTATGAATAACAATGGAGTTTCCTCCCATTGCAGAGTTATCAAATTTTCACCAAAGTGAAACTTTTTCATCTTCTCCAAAAGGAGTCTGCCAAGTCCTTGAAGTTCCATGTTTGAATACTAGAAGTGAGTTTGCTGTTTACCTGCTGGATAATTGTTTATCCTTCAAAATTCTTTGAAGATGCCTTTTGGGAAAGGTTTTTGATCAAAGGCTCATTGCCCCGAGTTTAAGAAATATGAGATTTTCTGGTCTAAAGCTATACGGAAGACAGGAAAATGCTAAACAGACTGGGAGAGAGAGAAGAGAAAAAGGTCTTGGTAGGCACTGGAGGAAGTGTGGAGTTAGTGTATAACTGCAGTCCCTGGAATTTACGTTATAAATATCAAAGGCTCCGTTCTTCCCTACCTCTAACAGAAAATGTCCACAGGTGGAATCAGCGCAGAGCAGCAGAGCAGTGTCCTGTAAAGCCATATGTATCCTGACCGCAGATGGTAGAGGCGAGGTCCTAGGTGGAATAAGGCTTTCACTGTTCAGAAGCAAACATCATAATGGGAGAGTGAGAATGAAATTAAAAGGTCCTTACTACTCTCTTCCATGACTTAGATGTTCATGTTGTGGCTTCTAGGCCAAGTTTGCAGGGAGCAGGGCTGTGCCATAGGTGTTTTCTCAGACCTGGCAGTGTGTATGACATAATGTGGCACGGGTGGTTGTGTTCCCAGCAGCATCCTGTCTCCTCCTGCGTGCAGTAAGGCTGCCCTTCAAGGAAGTGGAGGAAATCCAGCAGGTTGCAGGGGGAGACAAGCTTGTCCCCCTGTGCCAGGGGGGCAGTTCTGCCCAGGGTCTGTGGGCTAAGGATGCATCTTCTGTCTCCCTCTTGTCCACCTTGGACTTTGATCCTCACGCAGGGCAGAAAGCAGGGTCTTGTCCAGCTCACCTCTGTCCCCGGGAGTAATCCTTGGTGGGGGCTGTCACTGCCAGTAACGAGCCCCCATTTTTATTTTCCAAATTCTGTTGAGCCCTGTATCAACTGCAAACTGTTCCCAAAGCTTTTTGATACAGGCTGAACAGGGTAAAACTTACTCATAATCACTATTATCACTTACTCAAAGTAAAGCATCTACTTTATTAATTGAATGGTTAGCTGAGAATTAGCTAATTGTGCACAGTTCTGCTTTCAGCCCACAGAAGACACATGGCAACTTATTTATACTTAAATCACTGTTTTTATTGTTTCTGCGTGAAACATAATTAAAAGGTGACTTTCATCAGTTGTTTGCTTTCAGCATCCAAGAAAAATACTCTTCCTCTGGCTCACAACATTGCTCATTGTTCTTGCTTTTGACTAATTAAGCATTTAAATGCCATTGCTTTTATTCTTTTCCACACTCCTCTCAAAATTGTCTTTACTGGGTATGGTGCTTTTTCATGGAAGTTAGTGAAAACTGCGTGAAGCAAGTTTACATTTTTACCTCCTTTTCCTTTTTTCCGCACATCTGTATAAACAGGTAACAATAACAGAGTGTTTTCTTCCTAACTACCCATTATGCACGTGCCTGCATTATGTAGGCAATAATGCACTTGCCTACATTATTGCTTTTCAATAAGGTTTCTGCATGCTCTGTTGATGGGAGGTGGTCAGATTCCCTGGTTTCTTGGTCACGGACTGATGGCATCAAACCCATGATGCAGGTACCCAGACATGTTTTTTATCCCCTCTCTTCCTGTGCGGACATCCCAAGTTTTGGGAATACTCACAAGCAATGTTGCTGCTGAAAGTACTGTTCAGAGCCTGTTTACAGAAGTGTTGAAGCTTAAATTTTAATGTGAAAGAGCCTGTTCTTGTGGTAGTTGTTCTAAATCCAGCATCAATTTAAATGATTGATTGTTGACAGACTTTGGCCACTTGTTTTTATCCATTATTGCTGTTACACTATTCCAGGATGTCTCAGCAGGTTTTCAGGGCTTCTGTTTATAAGATGACAGTCCTATCATCACTAAACATTTGATGTCACAAGCGTTTCATGATGGAAAAAAAATAACCTGTTCTGGGTTAGAAAATGGAAATGTGTTTCATTCAGTCTTGTCAACTGTCTCATTATTCCCCATTCATCAGAGCAGGTATTTAATTCTGAGAAATAGCTCAGCAGTTTTTTGTCCCTTTCATGCCTCTTATAGAAACACTTTCCTCGGATCAAGTACATTCCTTTTTTGTTTAAGTGTCAATCTGTTTGTGAAGAGTCTTATTTTTCTCCTATTTCTCCTAACTGTAATTATATATTAACCAAGACTAACCATTTTTAAGAAATAAATGGGAGCGGGGCGGCGGGGTGGGGTGGGGATGGCGGGGAACAGCAATAGGGCCAGGGGCAGTAAATACCGAACATTATCTGTAGCAGTGTGTGACTTTTCAGTCCTAATACGTACTGGTTTATGTTCACTAGTAATGCCTCTTGACTCTAGGATGCCTATGAGAAGGTCTCTTCTCAATGCCTGTGGCTGCAATGTTCCTGTAACTTCCAGACCATAGATCTTCTCTTATCTGGAGTACTAAGGAAACGGGTTTTTTCTTGAGCTTCTTTATCATTTTGTACTATTTCCTGATGTGCTGGCCAGCATTTTAAAGCACAGAACTATTCCGTCTTATGCTCATGGGTTGGACCAGCACCAGCCTTAGGACTCAACAAACACAAAGAAAAGCTTAAGATGCCTCTTCAGATGTTCCTATTACCTTAGTTCTGCTTCAAACCTTGTATCAAACTGTAGGAATGAGCCACAAGTTTTGCAGAGGAGTTTGTTTTGAAACAAAATACCAGAGAGGGGGGCAGTTTAGGCAGTTATCTTCAAGGTGTGACTGTTTTTTTGCTTATGCTGCAGTAAATCAGGAATGTTGCCAGGGACGTGAATGACATTATGCTAGCACATAACTACTATGAAAATGTACAGAAAATTTGAATAGTGTCTGTGAATATAAGAGACGTACTCATTTTACTTATTTAAATGTTCAAACCCATGCAAGACACAAAAAGAACACTTGCATAACTGGACAAGAAGGAGAAGCTAATTTGTTGTTAAGGCATGGTCCTGGGCTGCTTGCAGGTCACTCTTGCTTACGGAACAAATCCTGCTGACCTAGACAAGGTGAAAACCTTTCCCTATAACTCATGCCTACAGATCACTGTAGCATAAACAGGACCCCTGCTTTTGAGCATTTCTTCAGTGGCCTCTGTAATTATATAGAGCCTTTTTGACTGAAGTTAGTCTTTATTCTGCTAGTCGTGGATCCCTGTTGGGTTTTTACATGGTAAAGTAGATGCATCTCATTTGATGAAATATCTGCATGTTTGCTTTGGACTTAAAAGTCATCTATATGAAAGAGATTTTTTTTTTTTTTTACATTGTTTTGATTAGAAAAAAATAAACTGAGAATATCATTGCAACTGTGGAAATGGTTTAATAAAGGCTCTCAGTACCATCACATAGCATGGAATTGTGCCAGCACACGTATGCTGTTGCAGTATAGGTTAATACCTAGAGAATGGGTCTATACCATTACGCTGTGAGTAAAGCAATATTCAGCCTCAACAGTAGGGGAGTGATGATGCCCTTATCTCCCTGAAAACAGCCTTTAGCCAGTGGGAGCTCTAAAGCCAAACTCTGTGAGCTGCTGCTTGAGAGGCTTTGGGTTTTTTTAATCCAGAAGTGATAGACAGAATTAGCTTTGAACCCTGTGTTCGCTGACCTCAGAGGAGTAAATTACCTTACTCTTAGAGGAAGTGTGATTCACCATCTGACTGTGTGCACAGCATTCGCAGTTCTCTCCTGCCTGGGAAGAATTATTGAAATCTAACGATTATTCCGGCATCTCTCATGTGACAGCCAAGCACTGTTCTTCAACCATAACACTAGAGTGTAGGTACAAATTTATTATATACAGTTTGAAATTCACTGTTCCATGAAGTGGCCACTGAAGTCCTTAACCTATCAAAAGATTTATTCCTAGGAAAAAATTATTCAGGATTAACTCATAGCATTTTATTTGAAATGGAAATATATATATATAATTTACACAAATGTAGTTATAAGAATGAAGTTATTTCCAGATAGTTACAGGTGAGTTTTTCATCTGGAATTCTTCTAACAGAAAGTGAATACAAAGCTCATGGATATATCAATCATTCCCCAACTATCTCATGCAAAAACATTAACATGATTTTTAAACCCATAGAGTGAATACACAAGCAAAAAAGTATTACGCAGATCCAAATGAAATATCTGATCGTAGATAAGATGTACGTGTCAAGACAACCCATGTCATAAAATGATCATTTCAGCATGAAGAGTTTCATATATTACCATGCATTATTTTGGATGCATTGCTGCAACACAGATGCTATTCCAGTGTGAAATCTCTTCTAAAATGTATAACTAACATATATCAGGATGTGCCAGATCCTGACATTATATGTCTCGTAAATTAAGTACTCTGTTCTCAATAGCTGCAAACTTAAATCTGACTCACATCCAGGTGTTTTTTCCTCACAGAAGTGTGTCTTAGATCAAAAGTAGCATTTAGAGATAAATTTAAACAGAAAGCCATGTTAACTATCATTTTTTTACATATGTTTATGAGACTTCACAGTAAAATATATTGGCAAGTACAGCATATTGTAAATCTCCTTGCACCTTCTGTGTCAGATAGTTGTCTTACGACTTGCGCAGTTATGGTCCAGTTAAAATCTTCTCTCACTCCTTTTCTGTGTAACGTTTTCATTTCTAATAGATCACAAGTGGATTTACTGTCTTTTATTCGAGTGTCTATGATAGGGAAATAGTTGGTGACAATTAGGTCCAGTATTGCTGATTGTGTGGGAGAACAAAATGAGTGCCTGATCCTGATCTGTTAGAGATCAGCATAGTTCTACTAAAGAGATCTCCAGGAGTGTTTGCCAAAGAGTTTCTATTCTTACCCTACATAATATATCAGGAATGTTTATTTCACCACGGTTAGGTCTCCTTTACATGTTAGTGTTCTGCTATCATAAACGCAATGGTTAATAGTTACCATTTGAATGTGCTGAAACGATTCTCCATTTGAAACTCATTCTTGATACCCTAAAGTTTCTTTTGCGTAGCAGATGGATTTATGTTTTCTTTTGCATCCCAAACCATGACGTAAATTTTTGATGTTGGCATTATGGCTATGTGCAAAACAATGTCACTGGTAGGTATTTGCTGTGTGCTAAATCTAGTATCTGTGGGAAGTGTAATAGGCGCATTTAGTGTCACATGATACCTGGAAGCCTCTCTCCTAAGGCCAGACACTTCAGGCACAAAGACAAAAAGAAACATTTTCTGATCTGGATGGTCACAATGAAAGAATTAAGGTTATCGCAGTATTTCATATACACTATGACCATCAGTAAACTGAAAAATGAAGTGAAGGAGCAAGAAGAAAGCCTACCTAGCAGTCCACATTCAGTAATATCAGTGAGCATTTTTAAGCTGAAAGACTTCATGCCTTCAAGTGCTAATTTAATGAAAGATGTTTGTGGGGTTTTTTTTCTTGCTCATTTTCAATAGGAGAAGAATCCCTGCATGGGTTTTGATGCATGACTTAGAGATATAAAATATTGTAAATGGTAGCAGTGTCCTGATTAAAATGTTACCTTGTTTTTCCTTGTGATCCTCTCGATGCGTGGAATAGCACTGCGATCTGACAAAATCATAAATCCAGTTTGAAAGTGCCTACTGCTTGATAAGAAATGCCACGGCTGTGCGATGCAGAATGCTGACACAAACTCATTACACCAGTTCAGATTTGTTCAAAATATTTTGATAGGTAGCTTTGTGAAGGCAAACTTTGTGCCAGATTAGATATGACTTGAACTTTATATCAAACCGGGTATAGTCTGCTCTCCAGTTGCTGGCATAACACCACTTTAAAGGCACATGGCTAGCGAAAACACTCTGCTGTATGCTCTCCCCTGTGCGGCATAAACAAGCTCATGTTCTGAGGCCTGATCCATAAATTCAATCTGTGCAATCGAACGATCGATGCATCTGTGTCTCTGTGGTATTAGGCACCATGACCCAAATCTCCGTGTTGGATTTTTCTCCTCACTACTGAAGTTGTGGAGCTCAGGTCAATGTTGGAAGACCAGATCTCCAGCAGGGATGCAAGAGATGATCCACACATTTTGAGATGGGATGTGCTTGCTCCTGACTCTGAACCACTCTAACGCTTTAATTGTCCTAAATCAGTCAATCTGCCTTTCAGATGCAGATTACTACTTCCTCAGTTTTGCAGGGGGCACGTGTTCCCTTCAGCCTCTGGAAGGTGGTAAGTCCTGAAACGGAAGTCCACACTGATACTCATGTGATTATAGCAGTTCCTGCAAAGTGAAGGTGTGACTCCTGGTAAAGCAGACAAGGGTCCTGAATTCTTACCAGCTGTGAACATAGTGTTGGCACAGGAAGTACTTTAAATATTGCAGAAAAGCTCTTGGTCCTTCTCCAGACCATGTGCAAAGGCTACATAAAACAGTGTGAGTTGTTCCAGATACCGATATCTGTGGTCTACAGACCATATCCATGAAAATCTGAACATTTTGAAAATTTTCATGTTTCTTTTCTTTATTATAAAGAATTTCAGTGATAACCTTTTTCTTTCCTCAATTCTCATAGCTTATGCTGTGAAGGGGATCGTTGAACTGGCATAGATACTAATAATTTCTTCCTTCTGAAAGAAAGTGGTAGATATATTCCATGGAAATTATTGAGAATAGCTTCTTTATTTCTGAATTTTTCTCTTCCTGGTCAGAAACAGAGCAATTTGGAGAAATATTATACATAACCACCCTTGTAGTGCTGTGTACATGATTGTCATAATGGGTGTTAGTCATTAAATGTTACTAAAGTCTGATTCTGAAGTCAAACAAATAATTATGCTTTCTTATCGCAATTCCTCAAGAAATGTTTAGATTTAATTATTTTACTACTACATTTTTACTACTAATTCATTTCACTAATTTCAGTTTCATCATGTTATTTGAAAATCTGACTCAATTCAAGAAGCCCAAAGTACACAGAAAATATCTGAGATACCTCAGGATGTGAAGGAAGAGGAGGTAGGAGTGGGAGGATGTTTTCTGCTCATTTTCTTCTAGAAAGAGAACTTTTCAAAAGTGGATAATCAATATTATATTGAATCCCTCCCACCAAAGAAGCTGTGTGCCAGGATTTAAGCTTATTTTTAATAACCATTTTTCATGGCTGGAGAGTTTGAGTTTGGATTTGAGCTTGAGCATCTTAGGAGAAAGAGGAAATTCATCAAACTCTTCTTTCGGTTACTAATCGCTTACAAACAGGACATTGTATCTACAGCTTATCTTATAGCTGCTAACAATGAACACCTTTACGTTTCGAGCAAACTGTAGCAGGGCTATGCAGTCTATCGTTTATTTGACCTAGAGGAAGGAGCGTGTTCAATATCATAGACTTTGTAATCCTATTGAAAATAGAAAAGGAAGAAGAAGGTGAAGTTATATTTTATAGTGACTCGAAAAAATGAAACATTTTTGTTCTCTGCCCTGGAATGTTAATAAAAGCACTGCAGTGACAATAATATATAGCCTTTTCCAGGATGGAAGGAACAGAAACGTATGTTCTGCCTTCTGGCGAGAACAATGTTTAGGCGTTTTATCTGTCAAATCTATCTGTACATGTAATGCTCCTGGAAACATAGTACCTGTGTACTGAAATATGTGAAACGGAAATTAACAATTCGACAAAGCAAAGCCATAATGAAAATAGAAAACATGTTCTGAATTATAAGTGTGGTTTCTAGGAAAGGGAGGAACATCAGAGAGGTTCATTTAACATCCATTATCTGAATATTAAGTAGATTTTTATGTGTGTGTCTAATATAGATGGTGCTCAGTGAAGAGATTAGCTTTGTAAGGACACTGTTAAATAGCTCGATTTTGAACAGAAAGTTTTGCATATGAAAAACTATTACTGGATTTCTTCCGGTAAATTAAAAGTTTAAAAACAAATCTGCCAAATTGTTTGGGAGACTTTACTTTTCAACTTTATCTTATGGGAAAGTGGCCACAAATTATATAATATTTTCAAATATTTTGAGAAGTACAGTCTTTATAATCTGATAATTTAACATGTTATCAACAGCTGGAAATTAAAATCCATTTCTAAAATGTTTTATTTTAGAGACAAAACGATGTGAAAAATATATTCTATCAATGTGATTCAATTATATTTGTCTTACAAATAAAATTAATTCATATAATTTTTAAAAGTTTAGTCAAAGCAGCTTTTTAACATTGAAAACTGCTTGGGTTTTGCATAATACAGATCTTCTCGTAACCATATTTTCTTGCAGTGCATGCATAAACTAACTCAATTCTATGTCATATTTGGCTATTATGTTTGTATCGCTTGAATTCGTATCGCTTCAGTTTCTGATTTGTTCAAATAAGTCAGATCACTTAGGAGAGGCATTTACGTGATGTTTTCCCACTTTGATGATATTCATGTTCTTTATCTTGCATTTCTTTTAGCAACAACAATCAAAACCAGTTTTGGACCTCTGTACAGATGGATGTATTTAGTTTTTTATTAGGATGTTTTCTGGTGATAGGAGAGCTGCTTTGTTTTCAGCATGCATGTAACATTCCAAGCAGATTAAGTCTGCTATCAGACAAGAGGAACTAACTCTGTCTGAACAAATTACCTTATCAGAAATCTTTTTTAAAGGATTAGCTCACACACATAGATTTCAATGAAAATATGTATCATAAATCAACTTTGTCTTAAATATTTTAATTATTTTAATTTCCAGTTGACGTTTCCTAGCAAAAAGGAGTAAAAGCCACACTGACTTCCAACATACATCTCACTATCATTGAGACGTGATCCACTGATCTATTCTGTAATTTCCCAGTAGTATAAATATAATAGATGATAGAATTATAATTCTGTTCACCGTGTTTGCAAAGGCCATCACTGCGTGCAATAAAATTTAGTCAAAGACAACAGCCAAAAACCAAACCAGCACATTCAGCTCTGCATAAAAGAAATAGAAAATACTGTAATGACAGACTGATGTGAAAGGTTGAATGAACGTGGGAATAATGATACTCAGTTCTGTGCAAATCTTGTCTTAATGTTTAGCCTTTCCTTCATATTGAGTAGACTTTTTTTGTTGTTCACATTGAATATCCATACCAGAAACCTTTAGTTATTTTCCTTTATTTGCATTTCTGGCATTCTAAATATAAGCTTACAGTGAGATGATATAATATGCCCATAAATGTCATATAATCATAACCTGTCATCAACATCTATGTGGCTTTGGGCAAAAATATAGAGTATATGTGAGGAGAACAGTGGGGTTTTATGACAAAGTCTTATTATATTGCTGAAATGGCTGAAACAACCACTTGGAACAGAGACATCTAGATTTTACCCAACGGAGAGACACATTCTCCACTCCCTCTGAGACCAAGAGTCATGAGTTATTTCTATAAAAAGCAGCAAATGAGCTGAACACCTTCCCATAGGTCAAGAGGCATGCTAGGTTTCACTGCCACATGCCCAGTATGTAGCTATGGACTACAATTAGAGGGCTGCAGGAGCTATATTCATTGTCATTATTGCCCCGTATGCCAGAAAAATACACGTCAATGCAGGAAAATATGTTTCTTGCCCTAAGGAGACTTCAGATTTTCTGTAAATGTAGGAAGGCCAGTATTAGGTCAGACCTGAGACACATTATGTTTTTTGGTGGGAATAAGAAGGAGTGACCTCTACCAGAGGTCTACAAATTCTACAAATTTCAGATGTTAGAGTAAATCAATGGAGGACAAAACTTAAATGAGAGGAGCATTTGAAAATGCAGGATCACGATAACTTCAGTCTGTAATTTCATATTACTTTTGCTAACTGCGAGGTATATTATTTATTCTCATATTTAAGAGCTCTTTTTTTCCCAGAAAGTCTATTTTCCTTCTCATTTCTTAGACTACTACTAGAGCTTTCCATTAAAGACAACTTTATGAAACAAATGTTAGCCGTTTCCCTTGCTCCCAGTCCATTAACTGCTAATGAATAAGGGGGGTTTCTGAAGTCTAAATAATGCCTAACATCTAAGTCATCAAAACGATGTATGAAACAGTCGGTTTCTAAAGACTACAAATGTGATCCCTCTGGTAATTGGCAAACTTGGCAAAACTAATTGGCTCATAGACCAAATACCATTGTGTGATCAAAAGGGACAGCAGTTACAAGACTGCTTGAGTGCATCCGTATCACAGTTAAAGAAAAAAGTGACACAAATACTCCTCCAGACAGAGCTTCGTAACACCAGGCATTAGGTCTTCAAAGGAAGATGAGACAGGGTAAACTCGGGGGTTTTGTCAGGGTTTTTTGTGTAACAGTACACAAACACAACGATTTACAAACTTCAAATTAGATCTATTACAGAGCAGTAGAAATACTATAGTGCAGCAACGTCCTCAACATCTACTTTAGGTCATTATTGATCATTATTAATCCGACTCTTTCACAAGTTTGATTGGACTGGCCTGTCTAGGATGCTGAAAAAATAATGTGCTGATGGCTGCATACCAACCATTTTTTCTGTCTGTCCAGCTGATGAACCCCTTCCCAATCAAACGTGGCAACTTCAAAGGAATGATTTAGCACCAGGGTAGCGTATTTGAGTTGTTTGGACTAAAATGTTGTTAGAGAGGAGCAGAATTGTTGGCTTTTCTGCATTAACAAAATTCCATCCAGGCTGTTCAGGTAGATGAAACGAGAGTCTCGAGACGGGCTGTGTTTCATGTCTGTACGTGTTTTTACTCTTCAGAAGAACTTTCCAGTGTGTATGTGTATACTTCTCTTTGACACTCATCAAGTGCAGCACAAATTCCTTTTTTCCTGGAGAAAGGATTTACTATGCTTTTTTACATGAAAGTCGGCATTTCTTAGAACAGGCTTATCGTAGTTCTGCACGTAGTCCTGACAGTGGGAAAACTGCTATTTCCTTAGCAGTGTTAAACCTACAGAGCTGGGTTCATCTTCCATAATTTTAGCGTAACAGCAGGATGGAGACATTCATTTTCTGGTGAAATTTTTAGAAGTTTAAAATATTCCTTATCCTACAGGCTGTGAATCTAAACCCGAATATATCACTTCATATTTTGGTGAAATTCAGAAAAAGGGAGCATAAGAATGATAATTTGCATTTCTTAGCATGATGTTCCTTCTTTTAATTGTTATGAAGTTGTCACAAGTTGTATAACAGGTGCTTTGTTTCATTCATTGGAGTTTAGCATTTTGTGTGGATGGAGCAAATTATATAGGGGGCAAAATATCTATGCTACCATTCATTGCTTTCCATTACACAACTCATTCTACTTGTTTATCTTGCTTGTTTAATGATACAGAAAAAAATAGATATTTATTATGATGCTGTCAGTCAGTACTTTTATACAGTATCTAATAACATACAGCCAATTTATCACCCATTATCAATACTAGAAAATAGTAGCTTTAAATGTTCTCCTTCTTAAATACATTTAATAACTTTAAACTTCTTTCTGGAAGTCAACGTGACGGATGAATCTTCAGTTTTCTGGGTGAGAGAATGCAACCTAGAAACATAAACACATTTTGGATCAGAATGTGACAAAAAAGAACATTTTCTAGGACCATATGTTTTCTTTATAGGCTTCTTATTTTCTAAACATGGTGTTGCCTCAGAGCCAGGGTATTAAGTTGTGATACTAAGTACAATACACAACTGGGGGACCTGAAAGTGCCCTTGACATAAGCAGGAGCTGGGGCACAGAATCTGCTGACTTTAAAAACAACCCTACGACAGGAAACCATACTCGGATGCAATTTCAGTTTGTGTGAGTTAGGATGGTAGATTTAACACCACCAAAAGTGGTGGTTTCGGCTGGGAGGAACACAGAAGTAGAAAGACGCCCAGGCCCTTTTGTAGTGCCGTGCTGTGACGAGGCAGCAACCAACATCTTGGAAATTACTCAGTGAGTCATGGAAACGGTCCCTTTTGTATGGTCACAAGGTTTTGAGTGTCTTCACTGTTTCCTTGTTAGGGAAATGTCAGCTTGGACTGTAGCGCAGAGAACAGTATGCTGCCCGTTCCCTGAGCTAGCACAGACCGCAGGGAAAAAGTAAGAGGTTTCCTGTTTCGTTACTTTTCTTTATCAATGGAATCTCATTGAAATTGGATCCCTGGGCAGCCACCAGCTGTGACAGTGAACAGAAACAGCATCGATTCAGCACAGACATGTAGAACGTTTTTCAAACCGTACCTTTCCCCTGACCAAGTTCCCAGAATTATCCCAGATGTTGCGTTCTCCCTGGCCCATGTCTGACGGGACATTAGTGTTGGGTCCAGCCGATGCTGTTGTTACCAAGGCAAGCTTCTGCACCTACATCAGCAGTCTGAGCGTGTCGTAGCTGAGTGGATGAAAGGTGTTCCCTCCCATTCGGTGGGTTGTGTGAAATACGGGTAGTTTTTCTCCTCAGTTTTTTAAAGTGAAGAGTCACACAAAAGACATCAATCTATCTGATCTATATCTGCAATAGTTGTTGTATGTGCTGGAAGTCTGAGCAAGTATGTTTAAAGAGTTGGAAATTTCAGTTCAGGCACTGAAAAATTATTTTTAAAAGTCTTCCTACATTTAAAGAGAGATGACCTTTAATAGTAGATTTATTCTGTATTCTTTATTAACATTTCTTTGAGCTTTTCCCAGCTCATGGGAAAAAGATTGGGGGAAAAATAAAGAGTTCTTATAGGAGCACACAACTGTTTAATACTGTCTGTACTTCTTTTGGGGATGTATTAACTCCTTGCATACACGGGCCTTGTATGATACATCTGGAAAGGAGTGCAAAGTTCTGACCCTAAATCTTATCTTATGCTCTGGCTATAATATAAGCAGCATGATACTCTATAATACATATACACCTACAGTTATATAGGTAATATAACTGCAATTGTTGTTCTATTTACTGCGTATGAGATGAGTTCAGAGTCTGGCCTGCGCCTCCTGCATTGAATAACCGTGACAAGGCTGGCAAGACCTGATCAGTCAAAGCAAAACACCTTGTCAGTAGCTTTTCTATGAAATTCCATATGGGTTGTCTGGACATTTATGTGGTATTAAAATAAAAAACAGCTTTTTTTTTTTTGCCTTTTTTTTTTGCCTTTTTTTTTTTTTATTGCTTTAAATGTCTTTGCTGAGTCTCAAAACAGTGTTGACGCTTTTCTTGCAAACTAAGCTTGTAAAGAAGTACATTTTCAAGTATCTCCAAAGTGAAAACATCCTTCACTTCAGATTTTGGTCAAGTACATTTAACAATAATCGAAAGCATCTGTACATCTTCCCCTTCTTGAGCTGTGCTTCATCGAGCTTCACATTCATATTGGGCAGAAATCTTTTGCAGGACTGAGGAAATCCACCAGAATAAATCAGCCGGGGATGAAAGACAAAGTTCTTTAGATTTTTAGCTGTTTCACATGGAAGGATGGCAATGTCTCTTCACTCTCTGATAAGTAGAGGATACTTTTAATTGCATTTAAGTTTCCCAGCTTGCTTTGTTTTCCCCAGTAGATTGCCTGCTTTGACTCTGGAGCCCACAGCACTAGGTACATGGGACAGACAGAGGTGATCTTCCGTGTTAGCCTAAACTAAATTTAAACTGTTCTCAAGCGGGTTCATTAGTGTGTGGAAATTTATATATCCTTCCTACATTACATATTTCCAAAACTGTCATTTGCCTGCGATCACAGGCGAGAGAAGAGCCTTGTTGGCAGCTTGTGTTGAGGTCATTCTTCTCCCTTCTTGCTTCTTTCTGTCAGCAGTATGGTTATATCCCGCCAGAACAAATCTTGCAGCTACCACATGTAGGTGTCTGTGCTTCAGCCCTTAGAAAATGTGTGTTCAGCCCCAGTGGATAAATGCCAGGAGAAGTTTTTGATTAATTCTCTGTCACCTTCCATCTTTTCCAGAAGGTTTATAACAGAACTAATAGGTTCTACAAAACATTGTTCAAAAAGCACAGCAGAAAGGAGAAAACACAGCATGTCTTTAAATGCACTTATGGCTCTTCTGTATACGTAAAGATAAATAACTGTGCGTATACCCAACCACAGATATTTTTGCAGAAGGGAGTAATTAACTTTTATGGATCATGCATTGGATCTGTGATTGGAAGTGAGAATTCAGGACTAGATTTCATGAACTCATTTCTTCTCCTTACATTGTGAGATGTTTTCCTTGGTCTTTGTGGATGACAATCGAATAATAGGCCACCTCCTGGATCTACAAGAACCACTTACTCTTTCTTCGTCCTTATTCTTTCTTCTGGGCAGACTATCAGGTGAAGTTATTCTTACGGAAACAGGGTAGAGTGCTTCAAACTGCAGGAGTTTTATTCTTACAAGATTCCAGCAACTTCTTCAATGTTGCCAAAGATTTTCACCTAATGCAGCTCTGCAGCTGAATGAATCACAGCTCAAAGCCAGGTGGCATATGTCTTGTGACTCGACACTCTCATAAATACAGTACAGCAGAAGCCTAAATGGAAACACATCTTTTTCAAACCATCTGTTCCTACAGATATCTGCAACAATAAAGAAAATAAAGGCTTTAAGTGCTGCTATGCTGTTTGAAACCTTAAAGGCATTTCCTGTTGGTCTCTCCTTTTATTCTGAGAAGCTCAATTTGTTTCACTTGGAGGTAACTTTGCTGCCATCTTTGTTGCTGTTCTGTTTATGAGCTTTGGAGATTCTGACTATAGCTGGCTTACCTATACATGAATATTAATATAACAGAACCTTTCTCATGCTGGAAAGTCCTGGGTTGCCCTCTGGTGAATGTAGCTTGTCTTTGATTGTGCATTTTATAACAGCTTACAGGGTGAAACTATTCCCTTAGAGGCATGCTTGTTTATTTGAGGGAAGATCTATGTGATTTCTTCAAAGACAATACTGCAGCAGCCCAGCCACAAAGCCAATAATCTTTAACTGTTGCTTATTTGTTTAATCACATCACATTGGTCTTATGATATCTTGACTGTAAAAATGCTCGGTAGAAGCAATATTCCTAAACTTGTGTATTTAGATCGTACTCCTTTAGTTATACAGTCTGTGTAATGTTAACACTGATTAAAAAAAAAAAAGATAAGGATCTTACTGGGATTGAATCTGTTCTCTCAGAGTCTGTCTTTTGTCTCTTGTAGCCAGTGAGTGTTATTAGTTTCATATCCAACAAATCTTCTCCCAGCTGAAATGTGATTTATAAGATTACAATATCTTTGCCAAAGCTGTGGTCAATGTTTTCACACGGTTTATAGAATTTCCGTAGTCCCATACAGTGGTATTTGAAGACAGCGGTTTCTTCTAAAGTGAGATAGTGATGACAACTCTCAGAAATTCAAGATATAAACCAATACACAAAACTGAACTGCAGTGGCACAAGCTGCCCAATTCCTGAAGGACTAACAAAGAGCAGAAGTGGCACAGGACGAAACGACAGACAGAGCTGCAATTGCTTACCTAGAAGGTCATTGTTAATCCATGGACACCTCTGGTTTGTCTGAAATACTTAACCCGAGGTGCCACATACTTGGCAAGCATTTCTGCTTAGGTCGCAGATTTAGGGGGAGGTGGTGTGGGACGGGGGAAATGGCACAGTCATCATGCCTAATGATGTGTCTGGAGGGGTTTATCTGCATGTAACTACCTGACAGCACAAATTAGCAGGAAGCATGTTCTTTCTCTTCTTCCATCATGTCTCGTTTTCAGCAGAGTGATAGAGCAGGGGAAGGTTGCTCTTGTCCACGCTGGGAAAGGTGTCAGCCCATGAACCATGAAGCCTAATTGCCCTTTTACTCGCAGCCAGAGGCACATGCTGGAAGAGCAATCTTTCCGCCCAAGTTTCTTCTTACAGTGAAGGGAGAAATGAAAGGTCACACCAATTATCTGAGCAGTGGACAGTGTAAGGAGAAGTGTAAGGGCTGCTTGGTGAAGCTGCAGCCAGAGCCCAGTAACGCAAATAGGCTGAGGGGCTTTTAGCGCTGTTGGCCTTGCACTTGGCTGTCGTGCTGCACGCAACAGACCCCGGCGTGCGTGGGGTAATCTGGTGTGACTGCAGCAAGATGAGGTTGTGAGCCTTCAGGGGGGTGGATGGAGAGGGCTAGGCCTTTGCTTTCAAAACCCAGAAGTCATTCCGTAGAATCATAGAATGCTTTAGAATGCTTTAGAATCTCCCTTATAACCTCCCCTTAAGTATTGAAAGGCCACAATCAAGTCTCCTTGGAGCCATCTCTTCTCCAGGCTGAACAACCTCAACTCTCACAGCCTTTCTTCATAGCAGAGGTCTTCCATTCCTGTGATCATCTCTGTGGCCTTCCTCTGGAAGCTGCTCCAACAGGTTCCTGTTCTTGTGCTGAGGACTCCAAAGCTGGACACAGTACTCCAGGCTGACGTTTGGGAGCAATTCACAGAATCAGAGTTGTTTTGGTTGGAAGATACCTTAAAGATGGTCAAGTCCAACCATTAACCCAGTACTGCTTGGTCACCGCTAAGCCATATTCCTAAGCACCACATCTATACTTCTCCAGTGGTGCAGACTCCACCTGTTCCAAGGCTTCCCTTTCGGTGAAGAGATTTTTCCTCATACCAGGCCTAAACTTCCCCTGGCGCAACTTGAGGCCATTTCCTCTTGAGCTCTCACTTGTTACTTGGCAGAAGAGACTGACTCCCACCTTCTACAACCTCCTTTCAGGTAGTTCTAGAGAGTGATAAGGTCTCCCCTGAGCCTCCTTATCTCCAGGCTAAACAACCCCAGTTCCCTCAGCCGCTCCT
>NW_010388051.1:6586-18170 GCF_000710305.1 Buceros rhinoceros silvestris | reverse complement strand
CCGCCTGTCCAGATCCCTCTGTAGAGCCTCCAGACCTTCAAGGAGATCAAGATACCAGCTTAACTTTGCTCGGCTGCAGCTGCTCTCTGGAGCAGTGGTGGAGATTGGAGGGATGCCTGGGTGCTCTGCTTCTGGTGTTGGTGGAAGAAAAATAACCCAGCTCATCGAGAACGTTTAAAGCAGAACAGGGATTTTGGCTAGTTATTTCTCAGCAAAACTCGGTCAGCCAAAAAGTACAACAGAGTGTGAAATATAATATGCTATTGTTTTACCAGGAAATTAAAGCTTTTGGGGATAAAAAGTTGCCGTTTTTCAAGTGGGACCAGGTGGCCCTCACCCTGATGCTTTATATCCAAATGATACACTTTTCTGGGGCGTGAAAAAAATTTGCATTGTAACAGAGTTAATTAATATTCACAGTTTCCAGCAGGTGTGCTGACTTCTCATATGACTGAGGAACGTTCAGCTAAGTGCTGTGACATGACAGCAGCTGTGATGAATGGAGCTAAGATATTAAAATCTTTTAAGCAACACTGATATTCTAGCTGATAAAGCGCCAGTTTTAAAAAAAAATGGATTATTTTAGAGTTTCTGAGAAGGTAAACAGCCAAAGGAGTCCAGCAAGACACATGTGAGGTGGTAAAATGGTTAACAGTGTGTCACAGCTTACTATGCTTGCATATATTGCTCTTCATTTCTCTCAATAATATTTAGTATATGGCCTATAAAGTATCCTTTTTATCAAGTGCCCTTTTAAGTGTGTGGGCACTTGAGGAATACATAACAGAGAAAGAGAGGATTTTGCCTGAGGAATTATCTGAGTAAATGAAATAAATCCAACATGGAAATAAATCCTCTGACAAAAAAATAGGGAAATAGTAAAAATTAAAAATATTCAAAATCTGCTAGAATGTTTTTAAGATTCTTGATGTTAAACTACATTTTCCACAGATCATTTTGTAATGCTTAACAGAAAATGTTTATGTGTGATACTGCTAATGAAGTTAAAAAGCAAGATATGGAAATATGGAAGTAGGGTCTGTATGAATCCTTAGGAAAATTCAGTTATATCTGATCATCTCATCAGAAAGTTTTCCGTCATCTATTGCTTGACAGTATTTCAATGATTTGGAAATATTTGGGGGAAGGAAATGAAAAATAATGTTTTTGTTTAATACTAAAATTATTATAACTCCAAACTTGAAAGAGTCAAGTATGTCTCTTTTTTGTCATTTAACATTGACAATTCTTATTCAATTAAGGTGAACAAAAGACAAGTGCATGGAGCTGCTGAATACATAAATACCTTGTCATCTAAAATGAACAGTAATGCAAATTCACATTATTTGTAAAAGGACTAGCATATAAATATTAAATGTTGTGTATAGTGGGAGATTCAAGTTAAATAGCAGACTTGAGATTGACACAGGGAACAAACTTCAAATAAATGCTTTGCATCAGCCAGCAGTGTTTGAAAATGTCGTCTCCGAGCCCTCCTATCTTCTGCATATGCACATTCACTATCAGTTAATTGAGAGAGAGGTCCTCCTGCGATAGCTCTGCTTTCTAGTTACTTCTAGCGAGGCAGGAGCTGGGTCCAGGACCTGATACTAATGAGAGGAACAGAAGAGAAAGCTCTGTTTGAAGAGGTGCTCTCATCTCACTAAAAAGGACTGTGCTCCATCCCTGAGCCTTACCTTTGAGCGCCGAGGAGTAAAGCAGGTAGCAGAGTGATTGCTGATACTACAGGGTAAGGAAAAGAGTGGTTTTACCTCCGCATGGCGTTCCAGGCAGACAGATGAGAGAGCTGGGAACCTCCCAGCCCCATTCCTACTACACCATGGGAGGGCTGAGCAAGAGACAGATCCTTTGCCTTTCACAGTGAATTTATGAAGCCAGGGATTGTTGTTCTGAGTGTCGGCTGACTGACATTTTAGGCTGGTACATCAGTTTCTGAGCTGTTTCAGAGACTTCTGTAGCCATTGCTGTGGTGGTTTGGTATTGCTCATAATTTGAAATTATTTTCATTTGTTTCAGAGCTTCCAGTTGGTAAGTTAACTATATATATACATATACACATATGTATTTATATATATGTGTGTAAATATATATATACATATATACTTAGTAGGGAAACATAGGGCATTAAAAGAATGGAAAAGGATGGATTTTGTGTGAAAACACCGAAGTGACTGCCGTGGCTCTGAAGTCTATCAGAGGGTGATAGTGAAGCAAAAATCACATCCAACTTTGAGGAAGAGAGGCAATGCTTACTGTCAGATGGTGCTTCTGTTCTTAAACGTAGCAAAGAATGCTATTGGCCTCCTTTATTTGGTTCAGGGTTAAAATACCAAGATAATACTTCCTTTTCCTAAACCCCAGCTCTTGCAAATATGCTGTTGTACAAGCACAATAGATTCTACATCACATCTTTTCTTCTTCTTCTCTTTTTTTCTTTTTTCTTTTTCTTCTCTTTTCTTTTTCTTCTTTTTCAAATTAGATTCTTGTGTCTTTGAGGGAAAGGAAATTCAAAATACTGTAGCACATCTCTGCTGCTGCTAGAAACAGTAGTACTACACTTTTCTGTGTGCTCCTTTCTGATGCTGCTTCCTTAATTTTGCTCTTACAGTAACAGCTGAGTAGTGGTAAGATGTTTTTGTAATGCCTCATGGTAGTCCGGTTGCCTGACTCGTGGTTATTTAGCTATTCTTCCAAAGATGTAAAATTTGAGTCTCCCTTGCTGATTGCCTCTACTGCAGTCCCTGGGTATCTTCTGAAAAACACATTTATAGGAGCAAAGCATATGGTCTCAAAGACTTCAGCAGCAGGTCTGAATGTCTTCTAGAATTCAGATAGCTCCCCAGTTGTCTTTTAAATTCAGTTCCTGATAATCGTCTGAGGTAAATGGACAGACAGATTCCGTGTCCCAGTAAAGTTCATTTTTTAGCATATAGTTGTTCTCACAAAGCTTTTTTAAAAGGCAGAAATGCTTGTTTAATTTTGTTTTGCCTTTCAAAGTGAATTTATGAAGCCTGGGATTGTTGTTCTGACTGTTGGCTGACTGACGTTTTAGGCTGGTACATCAGTTTCTGAGCTGTTTCAGAGACTACCGTTCCTGTGTTTCATTAAATATCCATTGTAAAGAAACACAAGTGGAAGTAACTCACTGTTACCTGGATCGCATTCTCCCAATTATGGAGAAAAAGATAAAATCTTAAAGAATGCAGAGACCTCATCTTGTGAGAGACAAAGCTCTCCAAGAAGACTATAATACTCCCTCCTCTTTAGTAGTACTCATGTCTGCAGCTGCAAGACTATATAAAGAAAATTATTTTAACTGCAGTTTCTAGACATGGGATGTAAATACGGTGATTTTATGATGCAGAATAAGTGTCCTGAGTAATCAGGATGGTGCAGTCATCACTGATGTAAGCTCTAACATAGAAGTTTTTAATTCTTGTTCTTCGGTGACATAAATCATTTGTATTTTGCTGTTAATAGCATACCTGTTCTGCGAGTTATCTCACCCCTCAGCTTGAAGACTCAGCTAAGGACTCCTCCGAAACATTATTCTGTTTAGCAAGCGATGAGTAGAAGTCCTCACAATTACTGATTTTTAATTATATTTTCTCCAGGGAGGAGGAGGTTATAAAGAGATAAATTGGAAATAACTGGGAAAGACCATTTGCTTTCTTCTTTATGTTATGAAATTGCTTGTTAGGTATTTTTTGTTATTTTTTCCCCTTCAAGTTGTGCTCAGTATGCTCTTAAAATCGAGGATATATATGTTTAATTTTAGTTTGACTTTACTCTTGCAAGCTGGAGCCAGTACCTGATATAGCACAGTTTTGCAAGCTGCCATTTTGCTTTGATGTAGAAGTATGTCATCATGTTTCATTGGCTGTGGTACCTTCAGTGTAATTTCTGCAAAATTTATACTTTAACTCTCTTTTAAATCACAGATGATTTCCAGTTCTCTAAATGCCCATTTTTGTCCAGCTGGAAAACTACTTATATTCTATTATTTATTTCTCTCCTTTTAAAGCTGTGCTAATAAAGCTAAAAATTTACATAAGAGTTAATAATTTTTGCACTGTTCATGAAGAAGTTGTACCATAACTCAAGAATACCAGCTCGTATGGTTCTACATTATACGCTGCTCTGATATAATAGGCACTGGGCACGGAAATAGCACAAAAAGCAGCAAGCCCTGGTGGCAGCAGGCAAAGCTGCTGTTAGTCTCTTTTGTGTCCTGGTGTATTCTGAGCATCCGTACACAAAAGGCTGCTCTGAATTTCACCTGCCGCTGTGTGGCTGCCAGCAGATGAAAATGCCTGGAGCACTTCATGAGCTAGCCGTGCGCAAGAAACTCCCTAGATTTCATTCCTGCCGGCGATGTGCACTCACAGCCCAGAACACCAACGGTATCCAGGGCTGCATCAACAGAATTGTGGCCAGCAGGTGGAGGGAGGTGATTCTGCCCCTCTACTTGGGTCTCCTGAGACCCCACCCATAGTCCTGTGTCCAGCTCTGGAGTCCTCAGCACAGGAAAGACATGGACCTGTTGGAACGGGTCCAGAAGAGGCCACAAAAATGATCGGAGGGGTGGAACCCATCTCCTGATGGTGTTGGAGTTGTTCAGCCTGGAGAAGAGAAGGCTCCAACAAGACCTGTTTGTGGCTTTTTGGTATTTAAAGGGGGCCTATACGATAAATGGGGACAGAAGTTTTAGCATGGCTTGTTGCAGTAGGACAAAGGGTGATGGTTTTAAACTAAAAGAGGAGAGATTTAGACCAGGTAGAAGGAAGACTTTTTTTTATGGTAAAGGTGGTGAAATACTGGCCCGGGTGGCCCAGAGAGGTGGTAGATGGCTCATCCCTGAAAACATTCCAGGTCAGACTGGACGGGGCTCTGAGCAACTTGCTCACTGCAGGGGGGTTGGACTAGATGAGCTTTAAAGGTCCCTTCCAACCCGAAGTATTCTATGATTCTATGTTTCAGAAGATACGAAGTGCATCCTTTATGTTACTTTTCTTTCCCTTCTACTGCTGATGGCTCCACGCAATCCATTTTGCTCTTAGCTGAACAGCTAGCCAACACCAATATCTGTAGTATTCAACCATCCTGTGAGCTTCGTCTTTGTTCACCTCATTATCTGTTATCTGTACATTATGACTACAGACACTCATAGTGAATTTAACTTCTGCATTACAGCTCTTTCCAGTCAAAGCCAATAGCAAAATCGCCCTCAGGAAAATGCCTTGCATTACTGTAAGACATTCTTTTCTCCAAACCCCTGTATGAAGTATAATTACTTTGTACATGTCATGTTCTGAATATGATTGCTGGCTGTTGCCTTGTGCTATGGGCACTTTTTTTTTTTTTCCACTTCCTGGTAACATTTAACTAAGAGGCAGTGAGAGAGGGTGGAATGAATGTCACTGCAGAGTTGATAGTTCTCTACGCCTTCCTGCCTCAGCGGATCGGTCAATTGATTTGCCAGAATGCATTGGGGGTTGTCAGGACTGTGCGTGACAGCTGGGATTAAGGAAAGCTGTTGAAGGAACTGCTGCTGCACTGCTCTTGCAGCGGTTGTGATTTGAGAGGTCACAAAAGGAATACCATCAAAAAAAACAGCCTCAGTAGCTGAAAACAGAAAAGGCGAAAACAGAGGACAAGATATTTACAGGTTTAATAACAAATTCCCAGGAAGAAGACATGTAGATGGTAATTTCAGTTTTTCTTGCTATTATAATTTGTTTTGATGTTCCACTTCTTTATTTGTTTGTTTATTTGAGGGGGAGAGAGGGGGGAGGGAATAGGTGCTTTGGCTTAAGTGCTTTCTTCTGTCAACCAGGAGAGCAAAGAAACGGTGACTCTTCCCATCTCCAGGCAGAAGCAGATCAAGCAGTTTGACACACCTTTACAAGATTTCCCTCCGCTCATTTTCTCTAGCTGCACACAAGTCTGCTGGAAATGACACAGCTTGTTCACAGTGAATCACAGTGAATTTCCTTTCAGGGAAAATAAGCAAAAGAACATCGCTTGCACCCCTCAGTGAATTACAGCCATTGTTTTTTATTTCCTGGTGGGTAATTGAAGGCTTTTACATCTAGAAGAAATTATTTATAGAGTCGTGAAAAATGAATTAACTTTCTTGAGTGCTTCATTGATGTTTTAGGCATCTACTTTATTCCAATTAAACTTATATAATCTAAAGTCAATGACCTTCTTTATTTTAGAGAATAAATTATAGAGAAAAATAATTTGTTTAGCCTCAGTGAACTGCCTTATTTCCACATATTTTATATATGTAATCTCTGCAGGGAACAAAAGAACTCAAAGTGCTTTTAATACTCAATACAGACAGAAACCTTTCCTTTGTTCCCAGGGCCTTCAGAGCCTGCACTTTGGAAAGGAGTGTAGGAACTTAGTGGAGCGTTTAATGGTCATAACTAAATTAACTTTAAAAAATACAGTACCATCTTTATTCATGGAAAAAGCATAATTCTCTGACTGGACGCTGAACAGAGCATGGAGATGTGAAGATCTTCAGTTAAATCCCGCTGACTGGAAGTGATCGCTGTTAGCATGTCAGCAATTAGCATGAAGACTGTTGAGCTACCTCAGGATGGGATGTGCTGAGATGCTTATTCCAAGCTTGCTCAAGTTACATCGGCTTTACCACATGGATCTCAAATTCTCCTATTAATAATGATTTTTTTTACCATGTAACTTGCGTTTGAGCCCTGAGAGATTTTAAATCGTCAAGGGTCATTGGGGTTTGAATCATGCCTGGGTTATCCTGAATAAATTGCTAAATGGGAGAAATCTGAACTATATCCTGTAAAAATAAAGGAAGCATTAAGTTGCTATTCTTCAGAAAATAATCAAGAGGTCTGCTTGAGGGAAATGGAATAATGATTGAGAAATATCCAAAACTTAAATAGAAATTTTAGAAATATAAGTTAAAAATACTAGTTTCTTCTAGTCAACCTCTTAAATCTCAGCTTATGTTTCCTCTCTAAAACATAAAATACACTCAAAATCCTAGATTATACTAACACTTTGGTAGCCTGCAAAATTCTGTACTAGAAAAACATTAATTACTTTTTCTGGAAGAGATTTACAACTTCATCTTACAGACAGACATTAACGAATTATTGATACTGTCATTTAAACTGAAAGATTCTCTCTCGTGTGTATACGCTTGTTTGGTTTACTGCTCCTTTTTAAAACTCTCTGCTGGTTTTCTGCTTCCAGAAGTGTAAGAGATTGAGTATCCACTGCGAAGGCGATAGCGGGAAGAGGGAGAGTTTTTAACCCTCTTTTCCTATATTTCCACCACGAGACGAAAGAATATCTCTGTGATAGTTTTAAACTTTACAATTAGCTATCGTCATGCTTTCCTTGGGTCAGCACCAGTGTGCATCAAGTCTGAGATACATCTTTCAGTTACAAACGTATTTAATCAGTGCTTGGCGTTCAGCAGATTGTCTGTCTTATTTTAGCGGGAAAGTATCAAAGCTTTCCTAAATTAGTAGCTAGTAAATCAGAAATTCAGTCTATCCTTTTAAGTTGCTCTAAGCAGGTATAGTGAAAAGTGAAGTCCTAGCATAAAGACAGTCAAGCAACCTTAGATAACACGCCTGCAGTATCAAGTCTTATTAATTAAGCCTATAATTTCAAATTGTTTTTTAAAAAAACCCTAAGATTATCCTTTCTTCTGTAGAACTGCTGGAGAGGTGTGTCTTCCTGTCCTCAAGTGTTTGAGGAAGCTTCTTAATCATGCCAGAGAGCTAATTATCAGCTAATGCAATATTTTCACATTTATATGGCTTCTACTATTACTAACTGGTTATAGCTTCAAGTAATGTCAGGGTCTTCTAAGGACAATTTCATGGAAAGCTATTTCATAGGAAGTTTAAATTTGAATAGCAAATGGTTTAATAAATGCTTTCAATGCATGGGTGAAAAATAGAAGAGCTTTTCAAAGGTAGAATTTCTAAAAGCTGTGTTTCATCCCTGCATGTATTAATGTGAGATCTATTATCTCTTCTGAAATTTGTTCATTGATAACAGAAAACAAAAAATCGTGGAAAATCTTTAGTCGGTTTAAATAACTCATCTTATTAAACTGGGAAATATATTTTTACCTTCCACAAACCACCACCCCCCTCTCCTTCCCAGCAAAATTCACATAAGCAAGAATAATTCCCCATGTTACACCATAAATACAAAGTTCCTTGAATGAAAGTCGTTTTACCAGAGTCCAAGACTCTTTCCTGTCTTTGGAGGACATCACCTACGGCTTGGGCAGTGTTTTGTCCTGGAATTCCCGTAGCAAAGTGCAGTAATGGGATGCTCTGCCTTCTGTAACAGAGGAGGCAGAATAGGATCGAAACAGATGACAAATGTTGCAGCTTTGTGCAGCGAGGAGCACTAGCAGAGCTCAAACAGGACTGAGACCGCAGCGCAACAACTTGCTGAGGTAACCTAAGATACAACTGATGCTGGAATCAGAGGAGCACTTACAGCTCGTAACCGTTTCTGCCTTTTCTTTGCACAGCCCAGGAGTGGAGCACATCTGACTCCACAGTGAAAGCCAAACAGGCATTAAACATGCTCTGAACTTTGGTTTGCTTTTTTGTTTGCTTGCTTTTGGTAAGGGTTAGTTTTGTTAGAATTTATCTCCCTATTTCCCTGGTTCTTCAGGTGTGCCAGGGGCTGCCAAGAGAAGGGCTCAGCCTGAATGGCTTAGGCTTTATATGTGTTTCATTCTCACATACTCAGGTGGTAAAATTGTCTTTTAAAACTAGTAAAAAAGGTATCCATTTGGCATGGCACACATCCTTTGTGCCCATCTTTTCCTGTGTCAAGCAATGTAAACTCTCCTGCCTGCCAATTTTTTTCTTACTCTTTTTTTTCCAATCAGATCTGTATTTTACTTACGGAAAAACATGGTGAAAAAAATATTCCTTCCATCCTGTCAGACCGAGTTTGCTCTTTGGCTTCAGACCTCGTTTCATTTTATGGCACTATCTTTTAAAGGCTTGTTATAAATCTTTGTGAACGGAGTGTTTATAATGAAAATACTGCCGGGCCAGGAAATATTGGCCACGCTAAAGATCAGCAGAATTATAACAGACACAAGTTTCAGCAGTACCGATCAATGAGTCTCCAGCAGCATCGCAGTTTCAAAGGCAGTACACTATCTCCACAGTACTCACTTTTTGTCTATGTAAGTGATGTTTTCCTTCTTTGCACTTTAAATACTCTAATATGACATCAGAGAGTCACTATTTCACCTCTGTAGTAGCAGTAGAATTGCGTGAGGTTTGTGTAGCTTTTTCTGGAATATTATATCCAAGGGGAAATGTCAACATGATTTCAAATGCAATAAATATTTAACAGTGAGATATTCCATATCATCAAAGTGATGTTCAATGTATAAATTTGCATTTTTGCATTGCATATTTAGTAAGATGCTTCATGCTAAATCAGTATCAGGTTTAGGGGTTGATGATTTTAACAAGGTATCTGGCAGGATCTGTGATTTGACTGGCCATTCGGTTTGGCTGCAATAAAAATGTGACAAAAACACTTTAAGGAAGGGAACAGTGAACAGGGAGGTAACAAATTGGTAAGCCAAGATGATGACACTGCCTGCTTAGCTACTTATTTTAAATTACTCTGCTAGATGTAATTTTCAAGGATGTAAAAGAAAATTATACTCAAAATCTATTTACGCACAGCGATCAACAGCCAGGTGACTTTCATGATGGCTTGCTGCTCTACACAGGAATCAAAAGCAAAAGGCAGCAAAGTGTGTAACCCTGCCTTCGGAAATACAGCAGGAAATCATTACTTGAGACAAAGGAACCGAATCCAGGCAGTTTTATCCATCTTTCACATTTGTTTCTTTTTGCACTAGCTTTATGTTCTTCCTACTTTTCAGTTATTCCAGGAGCAGGGTCATTTTTCCGAGTGTTTCCTTTTGTTGGTTTGTTATGGCCATGATGCAAAGTACCGTAAAGACTAGAGTAATTATTTTTTACTGGAGTTTTCCAGAGTTGTTTTTTCTTCCTCCCACTTTAGCCTTTCCCATAATTACTTGGG
Organism: Buceros rhinoceros silvestris; assembly: GCF_000710305.1. NCBI lineage: Eukaryota > Metazoa > Chordata > Aves > Bucerotiformes > Bucerotidae > Buceros > Buceros rhinoceros. The sequence goes on along the minus strand of NW_010388051.1, from coordinate 8,051 downwards.
ATCAGGGCACTCTCGTCATCTTATTTCTTGCATTTTGACATCATCCTATCGTTTGTCAGCATTCTTATCCAATTCAAATGTTCCTTGAAGACAAATAAATTGTTGCTTGTAGGAATTTCTCCTCTACTGTTTTCTTTTTCTGTCCTTACTATTACCAACATGGAAAGTCTCAGTTTCATGGAGCTTCTGTTTAAAAAGCTCTTTAAGTTTTGAGCTTCAGTAGGTAAATGCATTTTGAATAAAAATGCTTAGTCTCTGTTTACGTCTGTGGTAAATAAAATAATTGTACTTTACTTTTGGCAGGCTTAAAGTTCAGGAACAGAGTTATTGTTCTCATAATAAATCTCAATTTTACAACTTACGTGGAAATGTTTTATATTAGTTTCTGGTTGACTGAGTGTGTGGTTGAAAGGATAAGTTAGGCTGGGGATACTACTACCTTGTACAAAGTACTCAGCCTTTTCAGGTAGCTTTGTTAGGGCACTTATTCAATATTTTATTCGGAGTCTTAAGTAACTTGTTGATACTGTGACACTCTTCAGTATTGAATTGCACACATTTCCTCTCAAAAGCTTTCCTTCAAGGTCATGTTGCCTGTATCTTTCGCTATAAAACAAAATCTTTGACCGTAGTCACTTCCCTAACGCACACAAATTGTAACGTGTTTAGTGATTCAGAGAAAACTACAACTCTCCTGACAGAGTGTGCCAGTCAGGAAGAACAGCTGAATGTTCTCTTTCACTGATTAAAAACAAGATGGTTTGTTTTCTCTCACAAAGTAAAATCGATGGAAATAAAGTATTGCATCATAACACAGAATGATTTGGGTTGGAAGATGGGTCTGGAATTGATTCATCCCAACCGCTTGCTCAGTTCAGGGCTAGCGTAGATCAGGCTTCCCTGATACATGCTTTAAAACTGATCAGCTAAAAATGGAAAGTGTCACTGCAGAAAATTTGGCTTCTGTAGAATCAGTGAAAGCAAACTCAGAAACTCATCTTTCTGAGAGTTTTCATATGAAAACCTCTGTGTTTGATCAAAGTTAGACCTTAGCCTAATTTGGCGTTAAGTGAGAACATGATTACACCTCCTTCATCTGTGTTGGATAGTTAAGGACCGGGCTCAGAACAGAGGCAGGGAGGAGGCCGGATTCTATTGCAACATTAGCACAAGTGTAAAAAGCTGTAAAGATGACATCATTTAGTCTCCATAAGGACCACTGCAGCCTGCATGTGGAAGACAACATAAGAAAGCTAAGTACAAGCTTTATTTGCATGTTGGCTTGGAGTACAGAGCTAGAAAGCATTGTTACTCCAGTCAGGTATTTTCTTTTACTGAATCCCCCTGAAGTTCAGGCATGCAGGGAGCATACAATTCTGTACTACAAACAAACAGAAGAGCACAAGTTGAAGAGATGTAATGTGCAAAATAGATTACTTTTCCCTAATACGTGTCGTGTTTTGGC
>NW_010388051.1:0-6442 GCF_000710305.1 Buceros rhinoceros silvestris | reverse complement strand
AGGGGGAAGACTATTAGGTCACGTGAGACGTGTGAGTACGTCTCTTATCCATCTCCTAGGAGGCGATGTCGGGTGGCAGTTGTTCATATATGTGTCCTCCCTTTATAAACTCACAGAGGCACAGAAAGCTGGTACCACGAATAACAAGATGCATTACTACAAAAAATCCCCACTGGGAAAAGATAATCAGTTTAAAGTAGAGGGCAAGGTAAACCGATTCATCTTCGAGAAAGATGCGATTGATGTTCTGATATTTGTACTACAGGAGCGACGTCGGCTTGTGGTATCCTAAGTGAGTAATAATCCGTTTAAATGCAATAGAAGAGCAAGTTAATAGACGAGCAGCAACCACAATTAAACCAACTTGACCTTTAGTCAATACATTAGTTTTAGTTATGTGATTGAAGTTACTGTTTTTAAAAACTTGCTATTACAGGCAGGGGCACAGCTAAAATAACGCTCTTTTTTTCCTGTACATAAAGTTTACAAGCATTTCATTCTATCCATGGGTAGTGAAGCGTTATCACTACTGCAAAGCCCTAAGGACATGCCTTTTCTTTATGTCAAAATATTGACATGTAGATGCACTCTTCATAAAATTCCAGCTTTCTTGTGCCAAAACTGGAATGTTGAAAACATTTTCCTTAAGACTCAAAAATCTGACATATTATAAATTAACTGGTTCTAAACTGCCAATCCTGCAATTTTTTTCTGCATGCTCATGCTTTTGTGGAGAAGGACTTGATGACATTGCCAAAATGTTTTAAGTTAAATAACAGTCTTCCAATTTTGGAAAGTAATAGTGTTCTGTAACAAGTATATTCTACTCAGGTACTTACTAATCTTGATGCTGGACAAAAAAAAAAAATAAAAATTAATTTTGTTTCAAAGTCTTAAGAAAGTTAAAATGCTTTTTAATGAAGAATAAAAATCTGTCTCAAAAGTTGTATTTCCTGTTACCCATTTTCCCTTCAGAAAGATAAATATTTGATTAAGTGAGATCCAAAATTATTTAGAAAATATAAGAGTTGGAGCCCAGCTGTGCTCCCTGGAGTTTCAATTCCAACTGTAGTTAAATTCAAGGGAAAATCTGTATTTCTTTGTTTGGAACTGAAACAGGCCCACAGTTTCACTTTCGCTCAGTGTATGGAATTCAATACGCTGTAATGTAGTTTATGCTATTTTTCGGTTTCCATCTGCTCCTTTCCATTGCATCTTTTTGTGAGTGACAGCATAATAATTGCTGTACCAATTAATGCCCTTCCAATCCTACTGCATCATTACTGCTAAACAAATGTTTTGCTTTGTAGCAGTTTGTCCTGCTATGAAACTTTGCTTCAGTTATTCCAATCATCTAACAGCAGGAAAGGAAAAGCTGCTTTGTCATCAGCAGCTCAATAGAAGACACTGTATATTCAGTGCGGAAATCTGGCAGAATTTTAACCACTATAAATGTATAAATAGAATAACAGCAATCATTTATTTTCTGCCTTAAATGAAAGTATCTTTTTTGATGCAATAATAGCCACTTAACTGATTTGAGATTGTGGTAGGGGTTTTTTTTAAGGAACATTATCCAGAATAAAATGTGGAGTCTCTTTCTTTGCAACAAAAGCTCTTAGAGGATAAAAGCCTCTGTCTGAAATAAGCAGTCATCATAATTTAATTTCTTGCACTAAGCGTTTCATTTTCCCTAGTGGGCTTTCAGAGCCTTTGCCATTTTGTCCTGTGTCAACAAAAAGGCTGCAAAGACTATGAGAGGCTGAAGCACCTCAAGACACCCTTCCTCATCAAAACGATGCCCTCAGTGCAACCGGTGGGGCTCCTCTGGTGTAAACAGGAGCTTTCACCGCTGGCGGGAAAGTCCTTAGAGGACGTAAATCTAGATTAAAGGCTCGTACTAGTTTTGTGAACTTCTCTGGCGGAAGGGCTGCATTTATTGTCCGGTGAGAATTGTGTGAGGAAGCAGCATATAACTAACTCCTTTTTAGTAACGTTTCATTCCTGCAACATTTCTTAGCTCACTGGGGTTTTTTCCACTTCCTTGCACCATCCTTTGTGGATAAAACCTCATCGTCTCTGTTTCACTGGTTTCCAGACTGTTCTGTTTATTGTGAACAACAGAATTTTCCGATTAATATTTCCAAAAAGAAAAGATTGCTCCACAGAGGAACGAGAGATTAACTTTATTTGGTCTTAGCTTGCACTGACTGATTTGTACAAATTTCTTGTGAACAACCGTGGTTTTCTATAACATTTATAGAATCATCTATAGCAATCACAAGCCTCTTGTCCTCATGAAGTCGCAGAGCACTCCCAAGTACAAAACATAATGCGAATAAAGATATCCAATTGGCTTTAATTTAATGACTCTAATTTTGTGCTCATAATCTCGGGAATGGAAATGCCAAATTTTATTTTCAAAAATAAAGTTTATTATTATTACCTAGAAAAGTGAAACTGCATTAGAACATCGTTTTGTTTGTAAAGTCATCTGTTCAGAGGTTAAGAAATCCCAGATGAAAGCTTGCTGTGCAGCTGCAAAAGTCTGCTTCTTTATTTTGCCTAATGACTATCTAAAATGAGGTACATAAAAGGCCTGCAACAGACGCCGAAACACAGGCGTCTCTGGTTCTATTAATTTTTAATAATTGTACTGCGAAAAAAACTCTTGTGTTAGATCTTGTATTAGAAAAGCTTAGTCACAGCGTTTTAAAAGTGACCCTGCATCAGAGAAGTGAGTAGTCTGGTGGCGACAGCAGTCACCTGCATTTGGTTGCACATCCATTCCCCAAAGCTGCTATCAGGGACCAAAGCCAGTCTGAGAAAAACTCTGCCACCTCTTCCCTTGGCTGCTTGTTCCTGCTCCTTGGCTGTGCCAGTGCGACCATTTGCAGGGCTCTTGCGAACCGGATGACCAAAGCGCGTCAGCCTACAAAGCAGCCTTTCCGTCGCGATGGCACAACTGAGGGACAGGGAACAGCGGTGAACAGGGGAACATTTTCAGCTGGTTTAGCCGTTACAGAAAGTTGTACCTCACCCACAGGCAGAGGGGGGTTTTAACACAGGACTTGTACATCGTGGATGAGGGCTCTAACCAAAGAACATCAGATGAGAGACTCCCTTAAATTCTTGTGTTGGAAAAGAAAAGCATGATCATTTTTTATTTACAAAAAAAACCCCACAAACTCTGCCTTCTGCTTAAGAATTTGAATTTTGAATCTGAAATGGGGAGAAACATCTCCCAATAAGCAGCAGTGAGGGAGCTTTTAAAGATTATTCTTGGATCTCTTCTGTTTTTTTTTTTCTTTTCATTTAGCTGAGTACTGCAAATTTTCTCTTAGAAGTGGTGATCGATCTTATATGTACATCAATCACTGCTGTTACTAGGAAACCATTGGGTTTTTCCTCTAAAGGATTGTTCTAAATAAGCACCATGCCATGCAATGAGATCCTTGCATATACTGCCTCAGCTTCCAACATAATTAAGATGAGGAAAAATCTAATTTCAGTGTAATTTGCCAGGTTACATTAAATTATCTTGATGAATCATTCATACCTAATTGCTTTGGACTGCAGCTTCATTGCATCTATGATCCTGAGAGTAAATTTAAATAAAGGAATAAGTAGGCTGAATAATACTTACCTTTCCAAGGTCTTGTCCCAGAACAGAAAAAAAAAATACATTTCCTATGTAAGCCACAGGAAGAAAAACTCCCCCAGTTCTACTGGTGTCTTCAGGTCATGAAGTGTGTGTTAATCAAATCCTTCTTATGCTGACTTCAGAAGAACTGTAGAGTTAGTTTTGTATTCTTGAACACAGCTGTGGTACCAAAGAGCTGCACAATCCGCAAACAGCATTCTTCTTCTCCCTTAACCTTTTAAGACCCAAATGTAACACAGAAAATGCTGCTGAAGCAGGAAGCTTGGAAAGCACTGAAACTTAAATTCTTTACTGCAAAAACTTTTCCTGTATCTTTAGTCTCCAGTTTCTTACTGCTGACGTAGAACGTAACTGCGGAGACTCTGTAGTACCTCAGACTCCATAAGGAACTTAAAGTTTCCAGTGCAGGGTATACTAAATTTTTTAAAAAGTTGAACAAAACTCTAAATTTTGGAAGTTTACTACTTAGAAGTCTTAAACCAGCTTGGAATCATTGGACTCTTTCATTATTTTGCCACCTTTATTTTTTAAATTAATTTTCTTTAAATCTGTTAATAGAATTCATTGGTTTTGGAAAAACCAAGTTGAAAGTAGTCATATAACACCGACCCATTCTTTCCTAGACTCACAAATTCTCTCTTACCTATAGCTTTCTCATTTCATTTGAACCAATGTCCTCCACTCTTTTTGTTATCATTTCCATATATTAATGTCAAACTGTTCAGCTTGAGCTTCGATCAGGTGTCTAAGATATTTGGGATCTGCTGAGTGTGTCTTTTAATATCCTCTATCTGTCTCTCTCTCTGTGTCTGATGACACATCCTAGCAGTCAGGGAAGAAGTCGGTGATCCTCATTATCCCCTTTGGTTACAGAACGGCTCAAATCAGCCCTGTTGTGAGAGTTAGCAGCTAGCTACGCATTTTCTTTTACCAAACAGTAAGGGATGTGCTAGCAGCGGGGGCATACATCCAGGAAATGGAAGACCTGAATTTCATTTCCTTTTTAACCTTAATAGGTTCAAATTCATCTTCTGTGTTCTAAGAGACTACCTGAATACCTTAGCTAGAAATTCTTTTAGTAGCGACATCTTCAGCGCTGTGTTAAAGCTGAACTGTTCTACGGAAGTGAATTCAAAGCTGATTACGTGAGATACAGCACGTGATACAGACAGACCTGGGTTTAGCGAACTCCCGTGTTTGACAGGGCTCTACTCCTGCTTGCTGTCTCAGGGACGGTTTCTGTGCTCTACGTTTTTTGGATAAAATAAATAAAGACAATAGAGGAAAATGGTGACTTGACATGCTTTAGTTATCTTTATTGGCTAGAAAGAGAAAAAAATTACATAGCAAATCGCATGGCTGGATTAGCAGCTTCCTGTGGCCCTTAAAATATAAAGGACTCTAGCTTCTGGGAAAAAAGAAAACAACACCCTTCATCCCTCCAAGGAAAAATGCCAGCTAAGGAACACAAGACCAAAACCTGCAATCTTTAGGTTTGCATTAAATTTTAAAACATCTAACAATTGTTGCAACTCCCAGATTAAAGTAAGAGTATGAAGGCCTCACTTTATATCACGGTTAAAAGTTGCTCAAAGCAATAAAGCATTTAAGACTGTTCTCAAACAGTGTATTAGCAGTGGTTTTTCTTTGCCACCAAGGCCTCACAGCCACCACACATTTTAGTTTGTTTTGATGCAAAAGCTGCTTGAAGCAGAGAACGTTTAAACCTGGCATCTGTCACGTCTCGATAGCTCGTGTCAGTTTTACCCAGTGAATCAGGAGTAAAAACACAGATACTAAATTCATCCTCCTTAGTCGTGCTATGAAGGGAGCTTTTATGACCATTAACATGCCCCTGGGAATTCAGTCTCTAGTTTTATTGTCTCCAGCGTCACTGAGATGTACCTTTTATTTTATTTTTCATTTACTTGGAGATTTTTCTCTCTTGGTCCTAGTATTGCTGTGATGGACTCATCTTCACGGGGATCACAATTTTTTTTCATGAAGCAGCAGTCAGTAATGTGTTATAGCCAAACCTCTCCAAACACGAGCTGGGACAAAGTTTGCCAAATCCAGTGAACACCGTTCTTTGTTCCGGCTCTGCTGAGGCAGTCTAGAAAGCTGTTGGCTGTTTTGAAACATTTCAATGTGAGCTGAGTTCTTCAGTGTTTGAGTCTATACTCTGCTACAGCCTTTCTTTAATAACTCTGTGAGTGAGGAAAAAATCTGATTTTGCATTCCTATGTATAATACATCTATGAAAGACATTTTTAAAGCATTATGCAAAACCATTTTAAATCCAGGCTTCAATACACATTTCCAAAAAATAGAGAATATGTGTTGCATGAAGGTATACGCGTTGGAAATTAGCTTTTTGTTGCTAATTAAATTTCAACTTCAAAAGGGAATTTTGAGATGGGGAAATGATCAGGTTACAGAATTGGATCGTAGGAGTCACCTTCTGAGTTTGGTCATTGGCTTTTTATTGGCCTTTCACACGTGGTCTCCCGTCTGGCTGGCTGTGTGTGAACAACGAGACCCACCACAGCAAGGCTTCAGGTAAATTAAAATTAAGTTAAAGCCCAGTTAGTTACATCTTTTGTGTCCGTGTGCTCCTCTGCCAACAGGTCACAGCCTTGGCTCGGCGAAGGTGTCCCGGGCGCAGACGTTTCCCAGCTACCCCTCGGAGCAGGGTGAGGAGCACCCGCAGTCCCACTCGCTGGCCAGCAGCTACACCTTCAGCTATGGCTCGGGTCTGGTGCAATGACAGTCGGGGGC
>NW_010388050.1:55240-63125 GCF_000710305.1 Buceros rhinoceros silvestris | reverse complement strand
TCACATGCAGAATGCATTTCACTCTGTGCCCTCCTTTGCTGATGTCGGCACCATGTTTCAAAAGCCAAGACATTAGATTTTACTTTGGCTTCTCATTTTGCCAAGCATGGGCCTGAAGACTACATTGTGTGAGATTTGGAAAAGGTCCATCCTAGTGATGGAATAGACTGTGTATTTATCCAGTCTCAGGAGATGCAAGCCTGGAAGGAACTGTAACCACACTGGAGAGATGAGTGCAATTTCAAAGGATCATGACAAATTGGAAGAATACTCTTAAATAGCCAATATGGAGTTCAGTGAGGACACAGGGTTAGGAACAATCTGTTGCAGGATAGGAAACAGATATGTAGGCATCGGTTCTGCTGAACAACATGTTAGGGGGTCAATAATGCATCACAAACTGAAATAAGTGCTACAATCACTGAGAAAAAAAAGGAATCATCAAGAGAAGACACTTAAATGTGAGGTTTTTAACATAAAGCAGCTAATATAGTTGTTCCACATCACTGGAGCACTGTGCTATACACCACCCTTGAAGAGAGATGAAGGAAGCCTAAAGGAAAACAACGAAGATACCCTAGGAAATACAACCCATAAAATAATTTGAAAGAAGTGGGGCTGCATAGTCCAGAAGAGGAAAATCTGAAGGAAATGAAGGCTGCCTTCTTCAAATATGTGAAAGATCATCATTAAGAGGGCGGTGGTTGATTTCCTTCTCCACCCATATTCTGTCCTAGGTGAACAAGCAAGAAGAGGAGACTGCAGTAGAAGAAACACAGCATGTTTGTGTTGCAAGTGCAACAGAGCAGTACAGTACTTAAGAGCTTTAATCACCGAATTTTTAATAATGAGACCTTTTCAACCCTGTGTTCTAGGATTCAATGATCTCAATCACGTTATGGTGAACCAGCACACATGACCAAGTGCCTGGAATAACTGTCAGAAAACATCAATTTTTCAGCAATGACAGCTCTTCTTGCTGGTTGCTCCAGTCTTTGCTAAAACTTATATCCCAATTCCCTCTACTCCAACGTTCTTCCCTAATTGCCAGAAAGAGTGACCACCCCAGTTCGCAGTCTGTATTTTAGGTTAAACTGGTAAAACAACTGCTCGTGCTGTCCATGCACACACAGTATCCTTGGAGACTTGTCAGAGCACTGGACAGGAAGTGCAGCCCCTCTCCATCATGGGGCTCAGCTTCTCCAGGATCATTTCGTCATCTCTTAAAGCAAAATAAAAGCAGTTCTGGGGGTAGGGCCAAGGGGTGGTTGTTCTAATCTCTCTTTCCTCAATGTAAGCAACATCTTTATGAGGACTACGAAGTATTACCAGCTGGAGAATTAATTTAGAAAATTTCCTTTTATGGAAGAAGTCTTTTCCTAACACTACAAAGAGACGCTTTTAAAGAACAGCACTAATTTGAAAAGCTTACTGTTTCCTTTTAGGCTGTGGAAACAGTCTAAATAAAGTGCATCTTCCCATTGCAGTGCAGACGTTTTCAAACGCACTGACAGCAACATGGAGACTTTGCTTCTCAGTGAATCTGCCTGTATTTTATTCACCTAACAAAATAATTTTGTTGTTTAACATGACACATCCCATATCAGGTGTGAGGAACATGATTCTTCTCATCAAGGACAGATCCAGCTGTGCCAGTGCATGGAAGAAAAGGGGAAGGGAGAAGTAGGATGAACTGTGTAACTGAATGGCCACAGCTATGCTGTGCAGGTGAGGGGGGATGCGAAGGCTGAAGTAGCAATGCTAATGCGAGAAGAGAAGACTTCCAGCCACCTTCACTCCCTTTCCCTTCAGCACTTATGTACCTTGGCAGTACATGCAAACCTCCAGACAACCATCCTGCTATTCACATGCAGAATGCATTTCACTCTGTGCACTCCTTTGCTGATGTAGGAACCCTGTTTCAAAAGACAAGACATTAGATTTTACTTTGGATTCTCATTTTGCCAAGCATGGGTGGTTTGCTTATTATTTTTCTTAAGGTCTTTTGATGTCAAACACTTTCAGCCTGCATTTTCCCTTTACTTCCTTCCTTGCGTTTGCCATTTAGGCTAACATATCCACAAACTTTGCTTATTTGGGACTTAGTGGCAATTTTAGGAGACGTTTAGGACCCAGAACTCCAGCTGAAGTCAGCTATGACTGAGTGAAGCAGAAATTTGAGCTAAACCATACAAGCTTACAGACTGAGTCGGGTCCAATCCCCACTGCGTCCTCCACATCCTGTGCCTCTTCAGCCCTAAGTGATGCTGTCACCTCCTTTCTAGATCACAGAACACCTGGATTCAATCAGACAAAACCTTTTCTTCTGATTGATCCAGAATGATTTCTTGGGGGCTGGTGATGTAGTGGACGCAGCTGTCTGCTAAGACTTGGGCTGATGTTGTAGACATTTTCAACCAGAGCAACAACCTGTTTCAGAGGATCACCTGAGTGTTGGGGTTGGACTCATTTAATCAGTGCAGAAGATCAGTGCCCAATGTTCAGTCTCCTAAGGGAGGGTTTTTTTCTCTTTTCACATTGTCAGCAAACCTCTAACTTGTGAAATTCCACTGCTTCACTGCAATTGCAGTGTGGGCATGAGAAATTACCCACAGATTCAAAGGCAGAGATGTGGCTCCATAAATACATTTGTCGAACTGACCTCAAGCTGGCAGGCTGCATCAGTGCCAAAAAATATTTAGCAGGTGCAAGCATGCCAGCCACTTGTGGTATGCAGCATGATGCTTTAGCAAGTAATTGGCTCTGTGTACTGTTTTAATATCTGTGGACAGTTCTCATGCTTCTGTTTACTTACCGTTGTATTTTGACTGATGCTGTGCAGAGCTGCATTTGACAGCCAGACACCTCACAAACCTGTTCTCTCTTCTGTTTTTCACTTGTGTCCCAGCTGCAATGTTTGTACTTTTTCTCTTTTTCCAAGAAATTGGAATCCACTCAAACTTCAGAGAATTGAAGAGGTCAGTTCATGCTAAAAGACATGGTACGAACGAGAGAACAAACAGGCCCACCAGCCAGACCTGATGGAGACAGGTCAGGGAGAAAAAAAGACCGAGAAATATATGTAGGATAAATGATTGCAGCCGTATGTCTTCTAATGCGTAAAATCCCTCTCCTGGTTGTGAGGGGGAAGCTTGATTAAATACCCAGGGGAATTAAAAAAAAAAAAAAAGAAAAAAGGGGTTAAAACTATTTAAAAAGAAACACAGTGTCAGGCACACGAGGCTTGCTTACCAGTATTCTTTATACATCAGCATCTTTATTTGAGCAAGTTGGTTGTTTTTCAATGTTTTTTCAGCCTGGAAAGAGGGCAGAGGGGTATTAAAGCACGAGACAGCTAGGGTAAGAATAGTGGATTCTGCAGAGCATCACCTTTGAGTATAGTGAAGCCTCTGAAGGCTTCACACACATACAATGAGATGACGAGATGCACGTAAAAGGATTTGTTTTGGTTTGGTTTTTTTTGTTTTAACACCAGTGACTTGTTTGTCTTCTTGCAAGCCTGAAGTGGTTTTGGTATCAATATGAGATGATGGAGAAAAAGGGCAGGAGACTCAGGAAGGTAATGGCAGATGAGCCAGTCACGGAGCCAAAGTGAAGGAAGAGGCATGAAAATCCATAAAATCAGGACACGACTACAAGCAATACCAAATCCACCTCATCTTAAACATCCACAAGGTGCTTCCCAGTGGTTTAATGCTCAGAGTGACTGAGGCTGAAACTCACTGAGCACTTCAACCTGGTATAGGATGATGTTCTTGCTGAAAGAAGCTGGTTTTGTGCTTGTTGGCAGGTTCAGTTTCCTTCCTCACGTGCAGCCAGCAAGAATGGAAAAGTGGGAACAGAAGAGGAATATCTGGAATGCATGAAAGGTACTTTGTTAAAAATCAAGGTCTAATTCTGACCAACTTTGGAATAAGAAAATTGCTTTTTCTGCATGTCTCTCCCCCGGTAAAAATGGAGCATAAGGCCTGGTTTGGCAAATTCTGTTTATTTTTTCAATATTAAATTGTTTGAAAGAATCTTTCCTCACAGATTCACTGTGTGAACAGAGCTCAGGGACTGATACGCAGTCTTGTGCCACTGGATCTAAAACTGGAGTCAATGGTCCTCTCAGAAACAAAGCTGAAAGCAGCAATGAATGAACACAATTGCAACAAACTGGCAAACAATGGAAGAGCAGAGTTCTTATTGCTACTTAGACCAGATCACAGAAGCTTGGTTTACGTCACCTCCACTCCAGGCTGTGTCTCGCTCATCTCCTGCCCCTCCTCCTGCAGCAACAAAACCATCTCTGAAGCTTAGAGGACAGCACATTGCAGGAAGATCTTTCAGAAACCACACTTGAAGCTGTCACAGATGAATGTCAGATGAATATGGTTGGTCACGGTCAATGAAAATGCATGGAAGGTAATTTAATCAGTTTATGGAGGGGAATAAAGAACAAAGCTTTCCCTCCTACACATGACATGTAAAAAGCCTTTGGAGCCAGGTCTCCCCATTCCCCTCTGCGGTACATGGCCACAGGGGCAAGACTTCCCTTGTCTCCCTTCCGTCCTCACATTCACTCCTGTCGGTCTGTATTTCCTCTGCTTGGCAGATCAGCACTGCTGGATTTGAGAGGGCACACACCCAGCTTCAGTGCTGAGGAGGTGCACATCAGTGCCCATGAGAGAACCTGAATTTGGGCTTCCTTCTCCCTGCCCAAATTCTCTCACAAGCAGGATGCTGTGCAAAACTTGACCATGAGTCCTTCTGCCCATTGCTTGCTTGGAGGAAAACCAGAAACACTTGCAATGTCTTGGGTATAGATGCTTGTTGGGAAGTTTTTGCAGGCTGCTGTAATACTCGGAAACCTGTAACCCACCTAACCTATATGCAAGTGCTTTTTGCATCCTGTCCTTATTGTAAGCACAGCTTTGATAACATCAGTGGGCTTATGCCCACCTAACTTTGTCTTTCACAACCACGTAAGATACAGAGATATTTTTACAGGGTATAATTAATGTCATCCATGCCAGAAATTTATTACTGTAATAAAAATCACATACTTGTTTCTAATTTTAATATTGCCTAATCTCTGACTTTAAAATCGTGTATTCTGATGTTTGGATCACAAATCACAGTTTTTAAAAGTACTGCTGTGCACCATTGTCATTTATAAAGTACTTCTACACGCTGACTTGTTTTTGGTCCCATTCTGAAGGCTGCCTGAGAGCTGCGTTTTTTGTTGTCAACAGTGCTGGAAAAATGTTCCCCCCTTTTTTCTAACTCTCCTGTAATGCCTGCTTCAGAATGTTTGTATACGGAATCTGGTGACTGTTTCACAGATGTGAAGCAGGACCTCCCCATCAGCCATCAGATCTGACCAGATGAAATTCATAACATCTGCTGTTCCTAGTCAGACACAGCTTTCTGTTATTCCAGCTGTTGCTGAGCATGCATTAAGCAGTTCCAATTAGTTAAACCTCCTCCTAATGTTACAGTATCTTGGTTTCTGCTACAACTGAAGAAATATTTTTTCAAACCTTAAAGATTTATTTGTAGCCGTGGTGTTGATACACCCTCTAACGGGCTTCCAGTTTTTAGGCCAAAATACCAGAAGCCACCAATTGCCAGTAAGACTAATAGTTTGCATAGCGTCACCCCTCTCCAGAATTCAAACAGTGCTAGAAATGAGTAGTGAATTCCCTCTTCTGCACTTAGGAAGGACGAATAATGGAAGGATTAAGACTGGGAACAGATTGCCATAAGTTTAAGACAGAGAAACCCAAACTTTTTGCTCTGGAATCTACTGGATAATGCTGCTTACTGTTGGCTACTTTTAGCTGATACATCTTTTGCTTCAGCTATATTCAGCTTCTACCATAGTTCATTGCTGCAATGCACATGCAGGACTCATTTTAGCTGTGCTGCGGTACTTTAATTTAGAGGGCTGAGGTTTGGTGTGGATTTAAAGCAAAAGTGACTGCTGGAACAGACCTTTCAGCAATGTCCCCCATCTCTAATTCAGTGTGACACTCCCGCCCAGCACTTCACGGGGCTGTGGAGCTCTGCAGGGAGCATCTCCCAGCGGTTTTGCTGATTAGAACCTGTGGCCAGCAGTTCTGTAGAAACCGTGACTCTGATTTACAAGAACATGAAGACTTTTAATAAGGTCATTTTTTCTTGTTAGTGTCTCTGTCAAGAGAATGAGGCATCATATTTTAATGGCCAATATATTTTGTTAATTACGGCATTTCATTATTTTTCTCTGACCTTGTCAACAGTCAGCATTCTGAGCATGTATATACATTAAATGCATTAATGTCCCTCTTTCTAATGATCCAAGCTGTCAAGCAGGGGTTGAAGAGCCAGACAATGACTTGTTGGAATAATGAAAAGATCAAAGCAGCGCCATGAACTTCCCCAGCCTGTGGAGTATATGAGGCATTGACTTTCTGATATTTCATTCCTGTGACAACAGCTGGAGGAGGGCATCACCTCCTCTGAGACCTGCAAGAACAGTGGCAGAGTAAGCTCAGGCGGTTGCCACTGGCACAGTAGTAAACAAAAGCAGCCAGCAATAAATGGCACAGAGGCATAAGGTCAGAGGATATGGCCCTCTTTTGTTAAGACCTGAAGCAAAGAAAATCCCTGAAAAGCCTCAATAACTGCTGTCCTTTTCTTTTTTTTATAAATAGTACCTCTCTGAAAGTGCACTGATAAGTGCATTTCTTGCCTAAGAATACTTTTTCCTAATGATACTTCTTCATCTTCCTTTTTATAAAAAATAGTTTTTTTAATCTAGGAATATCAGTGCCCTTTTGATAAAGTGTGAAGTTGTAGTGGCTTGTCAATAATTTTTCATTTGATCCTTTGGTCAGTGTGGCTTATTATCTCTGTAGGAGAGGTAGTATCTTCTGCCTTGTGTGATTTACTTAGGGGAAAAAAGCCAAACACATTTAGCATCTGTTATGGTTTCCCTTCCCAGTGTTTGGGATTCTAAATAGCTATTAGCACACATTTTTTCTGCTTTTCTTTACTAAGTACAAGCAGGGAAATAAACACATAAACTTGACTGTTGGGTTTGCTTACCGCAGTCTTACTCAGCTAATTAAAAATGGAACAATGCAATGATAACATTAAGGTTATAATTAAGCCAGAATCTATAAATCAATGGGTTCCAATTATCCAGTCAGTAAATTCATCAAGCATGTAATGAAATCAAATCATGAAGTTAACACTAGAGGCAATGGGGCTGTGTTAGTTTGCCTTCAGAGGGTTTGAGGCGGAGTCAGCTTCCTTTCAGTGCAGGCCCACCAGCATCGACAGCCCATATGGTGGGTTCCCTGACCCCACTCACAGAGAAGAACCATTGACATGAAATGACCTGAGCAATACAGAATTTGCACCAGTTTCCTTAGACCCTGGTAGAAAAATGGTGCCAAGTTTGTGCTGATCCTGCATTGCTTTGCAGAGTCAGCAATTCCACTCTGAGTCTCTGTTACATATTTTTGTTCTTATATCCCCCTTTCCATACAATAAAGCAAACTTTCTTCAGCAGTGAATCAGTCAATGTTTGTAGTAGCTTTTGAATAATGTTACTTTTTAATCCAGAAGCTAATGACTAGTTTGATGGCACCTTGGTGTTTATTTCTGGGAACATATCCTGAGGTAATGCATATCCACATGCACACTTGACAAAGGTATCTCCTCGTTGAACTAAGGCAAAGTGATGAGTCTGTACTCCTCCTGCTTGGAGACTCGAGACCCATGAGCTTTTCCATGCTGTCTGGAACTGGAAGATAGAGGCTCTGCTAAGGTTATTTCCTCAGTGAAGTGGCTGCACTAGATGACAAAGTCATTCATTTCTTCTGCCTAGGGA
>NW_010388050.1:54085-55143 GCF_000710305.1 Buceros rhinoceros silvestris | reverse complement strand
AGGGAAAGAACAGGGTACTCAGCTGTAGGTGTAGTTGATTGATGGTACAAGCAATTGAGATAACTGTTTCTCTTCTGCTTCACTTTTGCTTTTATAGGAATTGATTCTAGTTTCATTGAGCCCATTTTTAGAGCTGCTTCCTATTTTTGACATGAGCAAGTCATGCCTGGTCACAGGTTCTTCTTAGATACCACTCATCCCAGTAGTTCATCTCTCTCCTCATCCACCCTGCAGCCAAAAGCACAGATTTCTTGGCCTACAGGGCACTACAGTGACTGGACTAGGGTGACTGTGTCTCCCTGGTGGTGGTGGTGGCCTCCTCAGCTAGCTCTGTGGCTGGGAGCATCATGGCAGCAACCCTGTGATGGCTTAGCAACTTCTCCTGTTTCAGGAGAAGTTTGCTTTAAACTAACCAATTGCATTCCCTGCCATGTGACGTCAGCTGCATCTCCATTTTTCATTGGTGAAAAGTTTTTGCAGGTCTGTTCGATTTTCGTGCCCTTGCTAGCCTAGATACTGTGATGGCTTAGCAACTTCTCCTGTTTCAGAAGAAGTTTGCTTTAAACTAACCAATTGCATTCCCTGCCATGTGACGTCAGCTGCATCTCCATTTTTCATTGGTGAAAAGTTTTTGCAGGTCTGTTCGATTTTCGTGCCGTTTCTGCTTTAAAAGCCACACTGCACCCGTGCTAGAGTCAGTCTTTCAGCACTTTCTGCCACCCCCCAGACCATCGTCGCTTGCGCCGTGCCAGCTGCCCCGGACCACCTCCAAGCTGTGCTTTCCCCGGAGCTGTTGCAGCTTGTCGGGACCCGATCTGTCCCTGACAGCACAAGCCATGCTGGGAACTGCTGCCAAGCCGCCAAGAACCAAGCTCCTCTCGTCCCGGAGCCACGCTGCACGCTGCTTGTCCTGGGGCTGCAGCCGCGCTGCGGAAAAGAAAAGCCGCTGCATGCCCGGAGCCCGCCAAGCCACTCCGTCACTGCAGAAACTGCAAAGCCACATGCTGGAGCTGAGCCTTTTGCCTGCTCACCGCTTTCAGCCATGCCACGGGGACTAA
>NW_010388050.1:53717-54028 GCF_000710305.1 Buceros rhinoceros silvestris | reverse complement strand
GCCCCCAAAAACCCTCCCCGTCACGGCAAACACTGCAAAGCCACATGCTGGAGCTGAGCCTTTTGCCTGCTCACCGCTTTCAGCCATGCCACGGGGACCAAGCCCTTTTGCTGCCCTGCCGCCAGTCACTGCTTTTCCGCCGCGCCTGAGAACCGACCGAGCTGCTTTCACCGTCCAGAGCCGCTGCGCTCGGAGCCCCACTGCAAGCGCCGAGCCGAACCCGTACTGCTCGCGTGCCCGAGAGCTGTTTACTTTTGCTTTGCCTCAACCCACGACAGAGACTGGTAGGCCTTTGTGCCAATTCCACTCTA
>NW_010388050.1:51841-53457 GCF_000710305.1 Buceros rhinoceros silvestris | reverse complement strand
CAAGATCTCACTGTTTTCCTTTGTATTTAATATATATTTGTTTGTAGTGTTATTAAAGTTTGTTTCAGTTTTCCAAAAAGCATTCTAGAGGTCTCACTAATTCTTTTCTCCCTTCCCCTGTCTCTGGTGGGATAGGGAAGGGTATTATCATCATTGGACCTTGGCTCACCTCGGCCAAACCGTTGACAAGCCCCCGGAAAATAGAAAAGTCAGCAAGCAGGCAGGCGAGGGGCCCAGGCCATGCTGGGCAGTGGTGGAGAGGAAGAGGCTGTCTCAGCATGGCTGGGCAACAGATTAGAAGGCAAGTGTGGAGGAGGCTCATGTTGCCCATGTTTCTGCAGCCTTGTTGTGATCTGGTGAGAACAGCTTCGGGGTGGGGGGGGCGGGGATGGGGGGAGAGGGTGCAGAAAAATGTGAGTAGAACCGGAAACTGTCTTTCTTAGTCCACAGCACACCCTGGCATGACAGATGGAGTTACTTTCCAAGACTGTAGTGGAGAAGGTCTTCTGGGGCCCATCAAAGCCCTCACAGCTCCTCTCTGCACAAGGTAAACAGCCTTTTGTCCAATGTGCTGCGCCACCTGTCCTGTTCAGTACAGTGTGACTCACATTTTATATCCAATGACTATTCCTTTAGTTCCCTCTATTTTTAGTTTGGTTTATTTTGGTTTGAACCATGATGCATAAGGATATTTGCCTTGGGAGTGTCCTCTTTCCACCCTAGCATCACCACTCCCCCAACAGCTGTTTTCTAATCCCCGTGTTTTGATTTTAATCTCCATTTGGGGGTATAGTGATACTATTTACTACCCTCTCAACAAGGCAGCTATTGCCAGTGCAGGGGTATGTGTTATTTGCATTCATCATGTGGAGGAGCTATGCAGAGCCAAATGCAGGCTTGGGAGAGGCAAAAATAATTCCAGCCCAACATATGATTCAGGTTATTGCCAGGGAAAATGACACTTTGCTGATGACAATGTCACATGAAACGTACTCTAGAAATAAAACTCAAGAATATCCTGTTCATATTGATAAAAGTCTGGCAGCCTGTATGCAAAAATTACTTCTTCAATGGGCAAAAATATCAAGGCCTGCACCTGTGGAGGAACCAACACATGGTGGAGGGCGATGAGCTAGAAAGCAGCTTTGCTGAGAAGGACTTGGTTTTCCTGGTGGAGAACATGAACCATCAACACCCCTTGCAGCAAAAAAGGCCAGTGGTATCCTGGGCTGCATTAAGTAATGCATTGCTAGGCAGATCGAGGGTGACGATCCTTCTCCTTTGCTTAGTGCTGGTGCAGACACAACTGGAGCACTGTGTCCAGTTCTGGGCTTCCCAGTACAAGACAGACATGGACATACTGGATTGAGTCCAGAGCAGTGCCACAAAGATGATTAATAGACTGAAATATCTCTCCTATGAGGAAAGGCTGTGTGAACTGGGACTGTTCAGCCTAGAGAAGAAAAGGCTCAGAGGGGATCTCATCAGTATGTATAAATACCTAAAAAAAAAAAAAAAAAGGAGAGAATGAAGATTTTATTGCTTTAAAAAATGATGGACAAAGTGTCCCTTCCCTTCCCTTCCCTTCCCTTATCATCTCTTCACTCTCTTCTCCA
>NW_010388050.1:43743-51760 GCF_000710305.1 Buceros rhinoceros silvestris | reverse complement strand
AAGACAACTGCAGCTATGAAAACTAGCTGATCCACCCAAATGTCCTCAAGGAAAAAGTCTAACCAATAATCGCTGTGGTATACTTGCAAAAGCAGCAGTTGGTGTGGGCCAGGGAACATGCTGACACTACATCTACAGGGATTTTTCATCAGTGTTTCAGTCCATTTCCTGGCCCTGTTTAGTTAGAATACGTAGCTTCTGATTTTCCCTTCCCTTCCCTTCCCTTCCCTTCCCTCCCCTTCCCTTCCCTTCCCTTCCCTTCCCTTCCCTTCCCTTCCCTCCCCAGAGGGAGCCAGACTCTTCTCAGCAGTGCCCAGTGACAGTGCAAGAGGCAATGGGCACATATTACACATTAAATTCCATCTGAACACAAGGAAACACTTTTTACTCTGAGGGTTGCCTAGAGAGGTTATGGAGTCTTCATCCTTGGAGAAATTCAAAACCCAATTGGAGAAACCTGCTCTAGCTGGGAGGATTGGACCAGATGATCTACACAGGCACCTTCCAACCTCAACCGTTCTGTGGTTTAGGGATTCTACCTGGTTACTGCAAACATCTTCTGGCACAGGCCCTAGAAGGTTTCACATTTGTAAGAAATAACATCTTTCCTTGTATTCTTGTAATTACACACTTCTTTTACAGTTTGTCTAATCTGCTCGGCTGGGAACAAAGTGCATTAAAAAAGATCTCCACTGGTGAAGGGGAAAAAGTACATATCTCTGCATGCCTTATGCTAACCAAAAATACCAGGCTCTGAGAGCATGCTTAGAAAATGTAAGGGCAGAAAGCACTTATTGCAAAAACCGCACACACCACAGACACCTCACTGACTGCCAACAGGTCTATTTTGCAGAGCTTATTCAGGCAAGAACCATGTCCAAATCAGTAGCATGTTGCTTGAACAAGAAACAGGTCCTTGCAGTAATTTTTTAGTGTAGTTTGACATTAAACCTCGTCCATGAAGCCACTCTGGGCTGCCATGTCACTAGATATTTTGAACCAAAGAAGAGGCTTTCATGTAATCAAATCCAATTGTTATCAATGACTTGGGGAAAAAAATTGCATGTTTCAGGGGCGTTGACTTCTTTTTCAGCCTGGAAGAACATAGGCACTGGTGTTTGTTTGCCTCACTTTCACTGCCTGCCAGAGAACGGGCAGTGGTAGGATCTACATTGAAAATGTCATTTCTTCTTACCGAGCTGGAACATACCAAGCAGCTGCAGCAATCGTCTTGTTCAGCTTTGCACTTGTTTGTGTTGTGGTTCCCTCCACCCTCTGCACAACTGGGTTATTTCATTTACAGAAGAAATTGACCTTCAATAAGAGGGAAAACCAAATTTTTAACATCAGGTACATTGCAGTTTTAGAAAGAGGGAAGGGAAGGGAAGGGAAGGGAAGGGAAGGGAAGGGAAGGGGCATCTAGTCTGTTATTTTTTTAAAGCAATAAATAAGAGCTTTAACACTCTAGCCTAAGAATCCATTTTGTGTAGGTAATGGCATTTCAACTAAACAGAACAGGATTTTGAAGATGTGGTCACATAGTCCTAGTGATCTCCAAGGTATATACAAAGCAGTACATGCACACCATTTAAATAGCTGAACAACTCTGGGCGATGGGGCAGAGCACAGAATCTGCTACCACCACTAGTGCTGCTGGTAGTTACATGAACTAAAAGTGGGGACCCCTGAAAAAGAAGAATTTCTTGAATCTCAGAAGAATAGAAATATAGAAAAAATCTTAAATTTTTAAATAGTGGAATAAGTTGAGGCAGATTTGCGGTTGCAATTAATCCGGAAATACGATGGGAAAAAGAAAAGACAATCTAGAGTCCCTACTGGGTCTTGTCCAAGACGTTATTTCTAACTACATCAAAGCTTATACATGTAGTAAAGTTTTTGAATTAAAAAATAATATCTGTTTCTTCTCAAAGCTAAACAGTGTTCTCCATTGAGAAAGAAAAATAAGTAGATTTGGGAAAAGCGACAAGAATATCTAGAAGAAATATTTTCCAGACTCCATAATTAAATTGACTTTCTTGGCTAGAGCAGTGGCTGTTCCTTGCTGCTGTATGTAAGGAAGTTCATTGCTTCACTGGTACCAAGGCTTGTTGTCAGACACACAAATGCACCGTTTATAAAATAAGGTAAAGCCAGAGGAGAGGAGCTGAGCTAAATGAGCAGCCCCTCTCCTTCAGGAGATTTATGTTTGTGGCTGGGAGCTGCTCCTTGTTGTGCCAAACCCCTTGTCATGCTGGCTCTGCAAAATGCAGGATTTGTTCCCAGAAGGGCAGAGCAGTCCAGGCAGATGGGTCGGAGGTCAGCTGTGCTACAAGCCGTTAGGCTTAGGAATACACAGCCCCCGTGCTACTGGGGAAGAGCTGAAATCCCTCTTTTGCAGTATGCACAAAGCATTAAGCTCTATTTTCTAGCAGTTATAAAATATTAATCGGAGTGCCTTTATTAAAAGAAGTGGAAGTTGAAGGATAGCAACAATATGATCTATATAGGGTTCTGTATTCCAGTGCCTTTAGCTGCTTCAAATCATCAAACATTTCCCCCCCTCCCTTTTTCCTTTGTCTCTGGTGATATACATCCTTCACTGCAGCGGTTACTAATGCTGACCGCTGTAGCTCAGGCAGATCAAGGCATCTCTAAGACCACTATCGCTGCTGTACTTGTTCATCGGCTTCGAGGCTCACAGTTCACTAGCTTCTGGCTTTGAGGTCACAGAAAGAAATATTTGCTTTTCTTCCTTTGTTCTAGCAAGATTATTTTCTGGCTCTTCCAGATGATCGTTATGTTTTATGATGAAGCAAAACAAAATAAACCTGTGACTTCAAGCGACTGTGGAGCTGTCCATATTCTTCCAGGGTGATTTAGTAAGGGGTAGGAGCTCAAAATAACATGGAAAAACATGTTTTTTGAGACTTAGGAAAAGGCTGATGGTGGTGTTCCAGGCTAGTCCTACTTACAGGGGAAAGAGGAGTCTTTTTTCAGCCCTGTCACCAGTTCCCTACTTGATCATTGCCCTATATCCAGAGCTGCTCTCAGACTAATACTTGTAAAATTGCTTTGGGTCCTTCAACTTATTCCAGAAGTCTAAAGCAATATTGCCTCTGTGTCATATATACAGAAAAACACAATGAAAGAAGGAAGCAGATGATGCATCCAGCAGCACAAATACCTCACTGTGTTGGACTCAGTACACCCTGGGCTCTGTGTTCTTATTTTTTATAGTGGGTTTCTAAATGCTAATGATGAAAAAAAATTCTTTCTCCAATTTTTTTTTCTTTTTTTTTTTGCACTCTCACATATACAGAGGCAAGCATATAGCACTCCAAGGTCTGAGGGAGGAGGCATTTGGTGTTAATTAGATGTGTTATGTTTCACGGTATTGGCACAGTCTCAGAACCAGTACAGATGTGCTCTATTGACAGGAGAGATTTTTCTTACTTTGCATCAAAGACATTTACACTGGGGTTTACAGAGGGATTTAAGAGGGTTAGGTGCCCAAATCCCATCACAGCTTAGGTGGAATTAGGGGCCTTGCTGCCTCCAGCTCTGTTGCATAAAATGGTAACATACATGAGTGCACTTTACTGGTGTCACCAGTCATAATGTGTCCCAGGGATTAATGACAGCTCTTGAAATAGCGGGCTGACCTCTTCCTCATCCAGAGCCTCTTTGCTCCGTTGAGTTCTTCCGATGCACCCAGCCTGACATAAATCATCTGCAGTGCCTTTGCACTGCTTCTTTCAACTTACGTTTTTTTCAATGTGCATGTGTGTGAGCAAGGAAGAGAGACAGGGAGAATAAAGGATTCACAAAGTGTGGGTGCCTGAGCTAAAGATAGACTGGGGCAAAGCATGATTTCAGAGCCAAGTGAATAAATATTTTATGCAGGCAGTGGTCCTTCCACTGCAGGAATATGTATTTCATAACACGTTAAGGTACAGTTCACTTTCCATGCACTGGCAGGCTCCTGAGTGAGAGAGCAACTCCCTTCACTGTGCTTAATAAGAAACAGGGAGGTATTTGAGAGAGAATGAATGATATTTTCAAATGGATACAGATTGGATGATGTGTCCAGTTGACAGTAATTTATGCATCTTCTACCTCTAATTGCTTAAAATATAGTAAAGGAAAAGCAGAGGAAGAAGGCCCAAGTGTGGATGGAATGCAGTTATGGGAGGTGATGTGCTGTGTCCATGGGGTTGTACAATGCCCCTTTCTCTGTCAGGACCTTCACACCAACTTAATGTCATCACGCTCACGTTCAACTACAGCAGAGCTGAATGATCCCTGCAGCATTCCACCAGCATTCCTCCTCCAATTACAACTATTGTAACTTCAGTGTGGGTTCGTGACTTCTTCAGCCTTCAGCCCGCTCTCTTCTGCGTGTATGGCACATGGTTTCTATGCAGGTTGGAGGTCATTTGAAGGGCTGCCTGAAGGGCTGAAACCCCCAAATATAGCCCAAAGCTACATTTGCCCTTGAGCATACTTATTCTTCAGACAGCTTTTAAATATATATGTGCTTGTATATGTGTATAAAACCGAAATACAAGAAGTCACTGTTTCCAGATGAATTCACAACAGCCTGGCATGCCTGGAAGCATACCTGAGGTTAAACACCCTTTTCTAATGGCAGGGGCTAATTCCAGCGGGTGGGCAGCCTTTCTTCTCCAGGATGATCCAGCATCTTATTCTCTCTCCCCAAATTAGTGGACTCCACCTAAATCATGTTACAAACTGTCAGGCACATCCTGAGGATGGCAGGAAGATGGGGATGGAGCTGGCACTCCCAGCAGCTTTGAGGAGGAATGTCCCTGCCTGCTGCCCACAGAGTTCCTGGGGAAGCCCAAAATGTTATGTCTAAGCTGAACTGTATCTTTATTTACGCACAACTGTGGTGCTGATGCATTGCAGAACAGGCTGGTAGCCAAACACCTCCAAGGGCAGAGACCTGGTGGCTAAGTTGCTCTCAGCCCAGTGGGGACCTAAAAAGAGAATTCTCAGAGCTCAGCATCTGGACAACTGTGGCCAGCCTCTCTGGCTCCTGGGTTGGATGTTAAGAAGTTGGCTGCGGAGGCGGGAAGGAGACTGCAGGGTAGAGACCCCAGTGATCTCTGTTTATGAGTTGCTTCATATCATCTGTGTTTTACAGCACTTTTGTGATCTCAAATATAGCCCACTTGAGAAGCTAAACGGAAGCTCTATGAGCACAGATCCATACCTATGCTACTGCTTCATATTTTACTGCCCATGTGTAATAATTAAATAATTACCTTGAGTGCTGAGCCAGTTACAGTTTGGGCCAACTCTACTAAGCCATTCTTGTTTTTCACTGATCTTCCAATGGTCTTCTAGCCTGACAAGCACAATCTGTCAGGCCAGTCACAGTCTCTGGAACAGATTTTGCTACCTGTGCCAACCCGCACCCTGGCTGCTTATGCATTCTCTCTGCAACGAACTATTTGCATTACTGTTCTGGGTTCTGCCACAATAGGGTTAATTTCCACATCCAGGATAGCTGGACCAAATCAGCCAATGAGATATTTGACACCATACCGGCATCATGCCCAGTATACATAAGTGGGGGCTGGCCAGAGCAAGGCACGCAGTTTCAAACAGCGGCATGGTGCAGCTCAGCTTGGCTTGGCTCAGCATGGCAGCAAGCAGTGCATTGCTTACCACTTTCTTTATTACTGTTATTACTATTGTTTTCTCTTCTCTTTGTGTTGTTCAACTCTCCTTAACTTAACCCATGCAGCTTTTCTTTTATCTTTTTTCTCCTTCCCTGTCCCCAGGGTAGGAAGGGGTGGGCGAGCAGCTGTGTGGTGCTTAGTTGCCAGCTGGTTTCAAACCACAACAATTACAAAGTAGATTTTTCATTAGAAAGTGTGTCATCTCCCATATCTTCCATGTTCGCAGACATAGAAGGTATGCTCTATAGAATAACCCAAACCTACAATAAGGCTGGAGGAAATACACCTGAATGTGCAGAAGCACAAAGCCCTGAAGCACCCTGGATTTCATTTTTGGTATTAGAAGAGAATCAACTGATTTGACTTTGATTTGGTATTATTTTTTATTTGTTCAAATACTTAGGAAATTCAAAACTCACAGAATCCAAAGCACCTCTTTGCATGCAGGACTTTGAGCATAAGCCCTCTCAGGTGCACAGAGCTTATGCCACTCTGTCACACTGCTGAGAGGGATTCGTGCGACTCAGCATCAGGAGTAACAGCCGGACGCAGAAACAGCTCCTCTCCTTTACAGAGTTTGCTGGTTGTTCAGAAAAATTCCTTTTGAACAATATTTTGAACATGTAAACAGATGCTGTGTCCAACAGGGCTGAAACTGCACCTTACCTGATGAATATTTGCAAAGCCACATTCTAACAGCTTACTTTCAAAGCTAGAGGCCATCGTAACATCCTAGCTAAGCTGTAAGACTGAAACGTACCCATTTGCTCTTCCTTTTCGCAGATTCCACATTGGATAGATTGAGGACAGTCATGATCACCATGACTAGGGGAAACACAAGGATGTAACCCATCATGCAAAGGGAGATTTTTTGTTGATTATAAATACTTCAGATCACTTCCTAATACACTTGGCCATTTGTCATAGTTTTGCCTTTTGTGTTTCATGTTTTGTGCTATTTTTGTAACATTTTTATGCTCTACCCCATAACAAATGCTTTGAAAGCTCAGTTACTATTGCAGAAATGTAGATGTCTCAGCTTTCTCCTAACCTTCTGATGAGTGTCACCTGTTTTGCTAGAAATGATATATTTGCTCACCTCTTTCATACATGTAAAATTCGCAAGATCCAGGACATAGTTTGGTAAAATTAACTCACTGTTTCTGTGTAGCATGCGCTTACATGATCTGACAGGGCACTGAATGCAGACTTCCCGATATCACAGGGCTTTATTTGATCTGACCACCAAGGCCTTCTCAGCAGGGTGCAGAAGACCAGCACAGGGAGCTCACATTGTCTCATTTTGAACAATTTGTAAATACCATGGGACAAAATTGAGGAGATTAAAACTGCATTGTTCTTTATTGGCATGGGTCTACCACATCTATTCTTTTTTATCTTATTTGACTGCTGCTCCCTGGAAGCACGAATTATAAAACATTTTAGCAATGCAGAAATATTCATTTTCTCCACAACCTGAACATTGAAAGCAACCAGCAGAACAGTGGTAGTCATGCCTTCATGAGCGTAATAAATCACCATGTAAACAGATATCTAACCAGAAGCTCTGAGAATACATTTAAGTTTTGGCATTAAATTTAATTGCACGTCTTATCCAGAGGGTAATACCTAGAGGATCGGATTTACATAACATGAAAATCAGTCATTGCTCAAAACTGTGTATGAACGGTTGCATCAGAAATCACTCGCTTCTGTAGACACAGTAACTGCATTTGCACAGTTAAATCAGATTTCTCACCCTTTTTGTTGAACTGAGGAAATGCGCTATTAAGTATTTGTTTAGGTACTTATAAACATACCTACAACCATGTACACAGCCAGCCCATGGAAACCATGTCAGCCTCACTCTGCTCCGTCTTTTGTGTTGATCCTGTTTTCCCATCTCTTTTTTTTCAGCTTAGTCTAAATTTGTAATCTTGTAGATGACTAACTTTAACACCTACTGCCTCTAGCACAGTACTCCTGGTATAATTTGAGTCTTTAGGACTATGGTAGCACAAACATTTAAAGAACAAGAGCTAGTAAGAGACTCAGAGTGCTAGGAAATTCTTTATCCCCTTAAAGATAATTACAGCAAGAAGTAGAAGGGTTTGGCTTTCCCTAGCTGGTCCAACCTTAAAGAGCCTTTCAGGGGAGGACTGTATTTAGTCTGTTTGGTCTGGCACTCTCCTGCTGAGGAAGGTCTTTCCAGTGGCCTTGGAGAAGCAGCAGGTCCCTGGGAAGAAAAAGTTCAGGACAAGCAGCCTTGATTCGCTGAGTGCAATTGCAATTTGTTAAAATGAGGTTCA